>NC_060273.1:955536-966648 GCF_021613505.1 Equus quagga
GAGCTGCGGCACAGGGGGACGGTGAGGCTGGTTCGATGGAGCCGGGACCCCCGCGGCCAGGTTCCTGTACTCAGTCATCATCTCTCGCCTCCTTGGGAGGCGGGGCCCCAGGAAGGGCTGTCTGATCTGCGAAGTGGCCTTCAGTTTCAAGGTCGGGACTCAGGAATCTCTGATCTTTTTCTTTTGCACAAAGTTTTAAACATTAAAAACAAGTAAGACACGCCCATCACAAAGCCCCTTAGAATGTGCCCACTACGGCAGAGAGGACAGCCCAGGTTTCTACTGTGACCCCCAAATGCACAGGCGCGACCTCGGGGAACGTCGGAGTGTGCGTCCCTCCAGATGATGCCCTGTGAAGGTGGGTAGAGCGTGTTTGTTTACCGACTGTAAAATCTTGCAAAGCAAAATGGAACCAGGTCCATGTAACCCCATGTGGACAGCCAGCCTCCAAGGTGGTCCCAAGGGTCCTCGTCCTCAGGTATTGCCACCTTGCTGTGCTCCCTGACACCCTGAGTAGGGCTGGCCCGTGTAACTGGCAGGACGCTGCAAAGTGTGGTCCGACAGGCCTTCCGGCTTCCGCCTCTCTCTCAGGTGCCTCGCCCAGGGAGCTGCCCGTGGGGAGGTCCACATGGCGCCGAGGCCTCGCCCAGCCAGACTGACTTGCAGCCACACAAGTGGGCCCCTTGGGAAGTGGACCCTCCGGCCCCAGTCCAGCCGTCAGGTGACGCAGCCCGGCTGACATCTTACATGCAACTTCACGGGGCACCCCGAGCCAGAGCCACCTGGTGAAGCTGCTCCCGGACCCCTGACCTCAGAAGCCGTGAGGCAGAAATGTTGGTAATGGGGCCAGCCCCGTGGCCGAGTGGTTGAGTTCACGTGCTCCGCTGCAGCAGCCCAGGGTTTCGCTGGTTCGGATCCTGGGCGCGGACATGGCACTGCTCGTCAGGCCATGCTGAGGTGGCGCCCCACGTGCCACAAGTAGAAGGACCCACAGCTAAGATATGCAACTATATACTGGGGGGATCTGGGGAGAAAAAGCAGACAGGAAAAAAAAAAGATGATTGGCATCAGTTGTTAGCTCAGGTGCCAATCTTTAAGAAAAAAAAATAAGAAGAAACGTTGGTAGTTGTTCTAAGCAGCTAAGTGTGGGGCAAGTTTTACGCGGCCGCTCTGGTCAGCTCAGGCCGCCACAGCAAAGCACCGCAGACCGGGCGGCTTAAACCCCACAAATGTATTTGCTCCGGGTCCTGGAGGCTGGAGGTCTGAGGTCTGGGCGTCGGCAGGGCTGGTTTCTCCTGAGGCCTCCGTCCTTGGCGGGCAGACGGCCGTCTCCTCCCTGTGTCCCTACGTGGTCGTCCCCGTGTGTCTGTGTCCCGATCTCCTCCTCTCACGAGGACACAGTCACACTGGATTAGGGCCCACCTGAGGGGCCTCGTTTTACCTTTATCCTCTCTTCAAAGACCCCATCTCCATAAGCAGTCTCATCCCAAGGTCCAGAGGCTGGGACGCAGGAGTCTGGTGCCCACACTGCACTGGGTGCCCTCTCTGTGGCCTTTGCTCTCTCGAGGCCATCTTCCCATGAAGACTCATTGCCCACTGCCCGTCCTAGAGAGGCACCATGTGGCCTCCCAGTCTGCAGGTCCAGGGCCGTTTACTTTCTCCCCTGCAGCTGCTGTGGTGTGGCCCACCCTGGCACACCATCCACCTGTGACTTGTTGCTCAGGACCCATTCCTGGGAATGTGGACGCCACAGCAAAGGGCTTCCTTCCAAAGGCTGCACGAGCTGGCACTCGCGGGGCAGCGAGGGAGAGGGGTCCCGTGTCCTTGGTCGACTTTCTGTCTTTCACCATTTCATCTGACGAGAGCGACACTGGCCACTTCTCAAGCATTTTCCGGTGAGGTTGATGTCGTGCCCCCCCAGCCTCCGTCAGAAGCCCCTGCCCCTCCAACCCCCGCTGAGGTGTCCAACAGAAGCACTGGCTGCCAGGGGACGATCTGAACTGCTGCCTTTGCAGGGAGAGGGCACGTGGAGTCCTGGGGCTGGAGGGGCCGGCCTGCCCCCTGCTCCCCAACATAAGTGTGGTCACTAATTCATTCCCACGTTCACCCATTCACACATTTACTCGTTCCCGCATTCATTCATTCACGCTTTCATTCATTAACAAAGCACCTTCTGAGTCCTCACTGTGCCAAGCACAGGCTGAGTCCTGGGGACGCGCCGTGAGTGCCATCCCCCTTGCCCGCCCCGCAGAGCTGGTTTCGTGTGTGGGCCTGTTCTAGCCTCTCCACTCTGCCCCGGCTCCTGCCCACACCCTGGGCTCCGCTGGGTCCCAGAACTTCGCGGAACTCTCCACACAGCCTGCTCTGGACCCCTAAAGCTCCAAGAAGGGGCCCATTGTGCAGGTTTCCTGATGTTGGCCTGCTGAGGCACGTTCTGTCGGCCTCTCCCTTCTCAGATGGGGAAACTGAGGCAGACAGGACTGAGTGATGTGCCAAATGTCAAACTCAGGCCCCTGTTGAGTCTGGGGTCTTCAGTTCCACATTATGCTAAACACACTGCCTGGACGGCCACACAAAGTGGGCAGGCTGAGCACCATGACAGAGGCTGCTGCCCCATCCTGGGAGGCTCTGGGCCTGAGGCCTGCCCTCCCTGCGTGAGTCGGGGTGACCACCCTTGCCGTTCTCCGTCAGATCACGAGGAGGCTGAGGAGGACCAAGAGGAAGGCTCTTTTCCTACACGGTGCTGCTGGTTGACATGCAGGCGCGGCCTTCTGCCCGCTGAGGCCCACAGCCCCTCAAGCTCGGAGCAGGACGGGCCCCGAGCTGCGCACGCAGCCTCGCTCTCAATCCTCAGCCTGAGAGAAGAGAGGATTATTATTCCCATCTCACGTGCAGAAAGAGGGGCTCAGAGAGGTTAGGTGACCTGGGCAAAGTCACACAGCTGGTAGCTAAGCTGGACATTGAACCCAAATCTGACAAAAGTCCATCTGCTCACCGAGAACAGTGGCGGCTCCATCTTTGGAGACAGAAGTCTCGGGAGAGGAGACCTGGCCTGCACCATGGGAGCACGGCCGTGGGACCTCTGGCGGCACAGACATTCCCACTCAACAAACAGCCGTGTACGTGCACAGCCCCACGGCTGCCCGGGGAGCCTGGAGGGTCTTGGGTCTCCTGGGGCCCCGAGGCTGGAAACTTCCTTCTGAGACGACAGCCAGGCCTGCGACTGCCGCCAGGCTGGCCCCACCACCGTCCCAACGTGTAATTAGGGAAGTGGGCTTTCAGTGGGGACCGCAGAGCCCTGGGCAGACGCAGCTGGCTGAGAAGCCAGCCCTGGTGTCGTAAGCTGCAGGCGATGTCAGGCAGCTCCCCAACTAAGCCGGGGGGCGGTTCCACCGACACCCTGAGCTAAGGGGCGAGTGTGCGGGCCTTGCTCCCACCACAGAGACTGAGCACCTGGGATCACAGACGGCGGCCAGCCCTTGACCACAAGAGCCTCCACTCCGAGCCCTGGCATTGTCCTCAGTCCTGAGGGCCCCCCACCTTCTCCCTGAGCGCCCCCCTCCTCGCTCGCTCTTTTCATCCTCTGGGCCTCCTTTCCTGGGCTGTCCCCTTGCCCTAGGTCCCCAGGCAGCCCGGGAGCTGCATCAGGGGAGATCCAGGCCTGATGACCCATCTGCCAGGCCCAGGGCACTGGCCGGCACCATCAGCTCTGGCTGACTGTCCAGGGAGACGCTGCTCTGGGACCCTGCAAGGGGCTCTGCCTTCCTCGCACAGATGCTGGTGTCGCCCTGGAGTGGAAACCCAAGGGGAGGCCATGGAAGAGGAGGGGAGCGGTGGGGTGATGGGCCCGGGTAGGGGGCGGGTTGGGGGGGGCAGGTAGGAATGGCTCAGGAGGTCAGGAGAGTGGAGGGCGAACCAAAGCCGAAGGAAGGGGTTTCTGTGCACATCTTCCTGAGCGACTTTCTCTTGAGTTGCCCCCAACCCTCATGGGGGCAGGCACATAAGAATGGTTCTTTTCCAGAAGCTGCCAAAAAGCGGCTGCCTCAGATCAAGCAAGTCTTGGTGCGGCCGCAAAAATTGTACCCGGAGACTTCCAGAAACTGCTGGAGGCAGGCAGACGCCCCCGGAATTCACCATGACAACCACAGCGGAACAAGGTGGGCACAGAGGGGCTCTGTCCAGGGCTGCTCCAGGGCAAATCTGGCCCTGGCGGGGACGTGCAGTGCAGGCGCCCACCCCTCGGTGTGCAAGCACCTGCTCTCTCCCCCGGCCATGGCTGCATCCTGAACACGGGCCCAAAGGAGGAGGGAATCTGAAACCACGTCAGGCAGGTGACACGCACAGCCGATGCGTTCAAAGGCACATGAAGGACCTAAAACATTAAACCATGGGGCCCAGCAGTCCTGGGCCGAAGCAGTCAACCAAAGGAGTTGAAAGCAGGGATTCAAACAGATCCTTGTACACCCACATTCACAGGTCTGTTACTTACAGGAGCCAAAAGATGGAAACAACCCAAAGTGTCCATTGACAGATGAGTGGACAAGCAAAATGTGGTCTCTCCACACAACGGAATATTATTCAGCCTTGAAAAGGAAAGAGATCCTGACACCTGCTACAATGTGCATGAACCGTGAGGACATCATGCTCAGTGAAATAAGCCAGACACAAAAGGACAAATGCTGTATGAGTCCACCCATAGGAGGTCCCTGGAGGAGTCAAACTCATAGCAACAGAGAGTAGAAGGGTGGGTGCTGGGGGCTGGGGGAGGGGGAGTGAGTGTTTAACGGGGACAGAGTTTCAGTTTTACACAATGAAGAGCTCTGGAGATGGAGGGTGGGGATGGCTCCACAACACTGTGAAGGTGCTTAATGCCACTGAGACACGGTTAAGTTGGTAAACTGATGTCACGCGTATTTTACTTGATATAAAGTTTGCAGGACTCAGTCCTGCATGGGCTGGGTTGTCCCCGGACACCTGCTGTCGGCCACTGCAGAAGTCACACGGGCTCTGCAAGGAGAGGGACTCGGTTCTGTGTCCACCACGAAGAGCTTCCCCACCCCGGCTCGAGAACTCGAGAAAGTCGGCCGCGGGAAGCTTTCCCTCTGTGAAGCTTTCCTGAGCCTCACGTTCCCAGAAAGCAGAGACGGTTAAGGGACCCCCCCCTCATCCTTCCATGTTTTGACTAATGGCCAGCCTCCAGGGACCACTGGACCTCACATCTTCCCAGCTAAGACCACCTCCCTCCTACCCTGTGACGTCATGTTACTGAGGCAAATCTTGCCCTACCGCCATTTGTCGCTCATTTGTAACCTCGCTCCGTGCACCCTGGGTGGAGCTGGGATATTTAATTGCTTGTGAATGAACCACAACGGTCTTTTCCTTGGTGGTTTCTGGCTTCAGCATCAGGCTTACACGAGCATCCCACCTCAGTCTTGCTACAATGTTATCTCTCATGTCTTCCAGAGCTTACAAGTTTTTATTCTCCACGTTAACCGTTTCCACCATCTGGAATTTACTTTCGTGTGCGGTGTGAGGTAGGGATCCAGCTGTGCATGTATTTACAGGGGGACGATTGTCCCCACACCGGTTGTTACAGAACGCACGCTTGTCTTCCACCAACTCTCAACACGCTTGGCCCTTCCGCGTGCGAGGTCCGATGCTGGACTCTGTTCTGTTCCATCAACTCAAACCAACCTACAAAAATGAATTTAATCAGCCTGGTGATGCATGACTCCAAAACAGCTGGTTAATTCAGTGAAAAGAATTGCACGCCAGATGTCGGCAGATCATGTAACCAAATGGCTGAGTCTCTATTTTCAGTTTTAGCCGGGGATTCTGGTCACCACTTGCTCACTGATTCGCTGGGCGACACGTGTTGATGGCCTCCGAGTGCCGGGTGCTGGACTGGGCGGCAGGGCCGGTGGCAGCGAGTGGGGCTGAGGATCCAGACAACTGAGAAGGAAGAGACGCCAGCCAGGCAGGCAGAGACACACATGGGGCCACTTCTGTGAGGGACAGTGCTGGGGGAAGACGACACGGTGGCCAGTCAGGGAGGGCTTCTCAGAGGATGCTATGGACTAAAGGCTCATGTCCCCCCAAAATTCTTGTGCTAAATCCTAACCCCCAAGGTCATCGTGTTAAGAGATGGGGACTCTGAGTGGTGACAGGTCATGAGCTTCATGAATAGGATTAGCGCCCTCATAAAAGAGACCCAGAGAGTCCCATTGCCCCCTCTGCAAGGAGGACACAGCAAGAGGTTGGCTGTCTGAACCAGGAAATGGGTTCTCACCAGACACTGAATCTGCTGGCGCCCTGACATCGCAGCCTGCAGAACTGTAAGAAATAAGCGTCTGTTGTCTAAGCCACCCAGTGCACGGCAGTCTGTGACAGAAGCCTGAGGATGAAGGCAGGGGAGGTGGCCGTCTTGTCTGGGTCTGGTGGACAAGACACAGCCCACATGGAAAGATCTGGGGGGGAGGAAGCCCGGGAGGAGCAAGAGCTTGTGCCCCTGGCCTCATGTCACCGTGCTCAGCATGGTGGGAGGGAGATGGAGCAGACAACAGAGAAGCCAGAGGCGGTGACTGGAGCAGGAGACCCATGAGGGTGGGAAGGGCAGCAACGTGGCCGAGCCGCCTGTTGACCGGTACCTTCCACGTGTGGTTGAGCCCAGAGCTCCTTCCTCACAGATGGGAGCCCCAGGTGGGGGAAACATGAGCCGCCTGCCCCCTAAGTCTGGGGGCCTCCCTGCAGCCCCCCCAGGTCTGCCCCTTCCGAATGCCACTCCCTCGCACGGACGTCTCCAGCTGCCCTTTCAGCTGCCCAGTGACACCCAAACACCTGAGCCCGGTCTTCTCAGCCCCCTCGGTGGGACCCCCGCCCACCCCACAGCACGTGCACCCCGACGCGACAACGTGTGGTTTTCTGATGCTGCCTCTGGCCCTCCTCCACCAGACCTCCTCACTTTAAAACCAAACCCGGCACCCCTCTTCCCCCGGCAGAGTATTTTTAAAATCTGAGAAGTATTGGGGACATGCCATGGGGTGTGTTACTCAACAGCCATGAAGCCCACATCTTCAGGGACACTGACAGACACTCAGTGTCCACCCAGAGCGGACATTGGCTTGGTGCCCTCCGTGGCCCGGAAGCTGGCCATCAGGGTTGACCTGCTGGAGGGAGGGGGCCAAGTCCAGGCCTCAGGGGGACAGTGAGGTCCCCGCCCGGGGGTCCAGCTCTGCCTCTCCGGGACACAGGGCCAGTGGGTGGCCGACCACCAAGCAGCAGTTGGGTGGGGGTGGGGCCCCCTCGGGCCTGGGGGCGTCAGGCTCCCCCTCCACGGAGCCGCAGGGCGTGACGGGAGCGCAGTAATCGGGCTCTGGCTGTGACTGGGGCTCGGGGGAGGCCGGCAGCGGTGCAGCGGGTTTGGTCGGCATTAAGCCTGGCTCCACTCCGCCGGCTGTGGAATTCCTCGTCTGATCCGTCTCCAGATTGGCCCAGGAAGAAATTGGGGGAGAATTGATTTGTGCCACGTCCAGGCCACCGGGGGTGGGGAGCCCCCGGCCCGGCCCCCACCCTCCCCTCTCCCCACCCTCCCCAGTACCCCTGGCCAGCCTGCTGGCGCCGGGAAAGGCGGAGCCAGGAGCAGTGGTGGAGGCCTGCGTGCAGGGCCCGGTCACCACCAGAGGCAGGAGCCCAGCAGGGTCTCCTGGGGCAACATTCTGCACACGGGCCTCACCTGCCGGCCGGCGCCATGCCAGGCCAGGACACAGAGATGAAGAATACGCCCTGACCTGAGGGCCACTAGGGCAGGGACACTCATCCAGGGGACTGTCAGAGGCGGGGAGTGTGTTCAAGACACCCTGTTCCCAGGCCTGGGTGGTGAGGCCGGCAGATGAATGGACAGACGTCTCCAGGCCCCACTTCCTTTCCTTGGGCTCTTTGACCATCCAGCTGTGAGCCACTACAGGAAGGAGAGGGGGGCTTCAGGCAGGCTTCCTGGAGGAGGCGGCCTTGAGCCATGCAGGTGGGGACGGGCAGGGCTTGGTGGGTAGGGCCGAGGAGGGAGAGTGAATGCTTGGCAGGAGGTGAGAGCTGCGGGGCCTCGGTCAGAGCTGTGCGTTTCCTGGGTCCTGCGGTAGCAAGGCAGCCCTGAGGGCCAGGCCTGGGGGAGGCTTCACCTGGCTCGGGAGCCGGCCGGGCACCGGATGCCAGCTCCAGTGAGTTAACAGAGCTCTTCCTGCCGGCTCACAACTGGCTGAGCGCTCTCAGTCGTGGGAACCTCTCCCCCTGACGCCCCAGCTCCCAGAGAGCCGAGGCGGCCCACAGGCTGATCTTGTATGCGGGGCCCTTCCAGGGCGCCGGCCCCAGGTCCTCCTCGCCAGGTGCATCTGGGGACAGGCACAGCTGGGCAGGGGGCCCGCCGGGAGGCCCGGTCAGGACCCGAGTGGGAAAGGCACCAGAGGGTTCTGGCTCTCAGAGCCCAGTGGCTCGTCCACCACCTGGCACTGTGTGTTGGGGGGGAGCTCCGCGGAGACCCAGCCCCTGGGCCCTTGGGGGCAAGTGCGGGAGGAGCCTCTGAGGGCACAGGCTGAGTCCCAGGAGTGCCCTCCTCAGAAGAAGGACCCCGCGGGCCTGGTCCAGGCTGGCATCCAGCAGCGAGCCTGCGCACGCAGTCCCTGGCGTCAGCGGGCTCTGGCCCCGGGTTCTCATCTGTGAAGGTGACCGTGGGGGCTCCGCCCGGTTCCCGAGGCCGTCGTCGGAAGCTCACGCCAGGCGGGTGGCCTGTACCACGGTGGACGCTCGCAGGTGCCCTCCCATCCCGGGCCTTGTATCCACGTGGGGAGGGTGCGCCCACACTCCTGTAGGGCCCGGGGAGCCAGGCCCAGGGCCAAGCTTTATTTTGACTCAAATTCTGCCGTTGGGCCAACTGCTCCCACCCTTCGATCTGTCACATCCTGGGCATTAAAGCAGCATTGACTCCAGCCTCTCATTTTGAGAAACAACTGTGCCAACACCAGCCATGAGGCCCTGGGGCACCAGAGGGAGGGCCACTGGCCCTGGTCTGGGCACAGGGCATCCCCTCCGACCGCCCGCCGGGCCCGGGCTGGAGCTGCGGGGAGCCGGCCCAGCGTCCGGTTGCCAGAGGCCCGCATGACCATTGAGCCGTCTGGCCTCCCTGGCTGGCTCCAGCTGTCCTCACCTAATGCCGGGGCGGGGGGGGCGGGGAAGCTGGGCTGCTGCCCCCACGTGTATTCCCGCCTGCACAGGAGCTGCCTGCCCAGCGGCCAGCCTGGGGCCTCCCTGCCTGATGGGTTGGGGAGGGGAGAAGAGACAGGGGCCCAGGGAGGCAGTGGCCGAGCCCCTCCTGGAGCCCCATCCCCACCAGCTGCCAGAGATGGGCCCAGCCAGGTGGGCAGGGGGCTCCCAGAGAGGGCTGGGTGGCCAGAGGCCCCAGAGCAGGCGGTCTTTCTGGTTCATGCATAGGCTGAAGGGGAGGGATGACCAGCCCTGGCCTGGCGCTCACCCTCCGCCCCCTGGCCTATCCATGGGTCATCTTCAAGCCACCTCCAGGGCAATTCCAGTGCCCTCTCCTTCCACAACTGGGGAAACTGAGGCACAGAGAGGGGACGTGAGAACCTCGCCACTGTGCTCAGGCCTTTCCTGAGGGGCCAGCTTGTTGCCCGCAAGTGCCCAGCGGCTGCGCTTGGCCTCGCCTGGCGCCTGGGGTCCCTCGCTCTCATGCTGGTCCCCTGCTGCTTGCTCCCTGCCTCTCCTGCCTCTCACCACCCCCGGGAAGCTGCCTGGACTGCCCTGCTCAGAACTGGCCCTGCATCCCTAGCCCCAGCCACTGTCCAGGCCACGGAGCCAGCATCCGAGTCTGGGGTGTGGCCGGGCACTGGCCCGAGGCCCGAGGCCGGGTGGGGGCCGCCTCGCCACACGCCGTCCGGGCCGAGCAGGCGGGCCGGGCCGGAAGAATAGGCGCCTTCATGCTGCAGCCCCGCTCTGTGTGTGCTGCGCCCCGGCCCAGCCGGCCCAGCCACCCCCCACCCCGCCGGTGCCCGCCGTGCCCTCCTCCGCTCGCGCGGCTGGCGGCAGGGCCTCCCCGTGTGGGACCGGGCAGCCACCTGCTGCCCACAGCCGCAGCCGCACAATGGGGCCCTTGTGAGCGGGCGGCCGGCGGGCAGGCAGCGGGCAGCGCCTCCCGGCCCGCCCCGGGCTCAGAGCCGTGCTGTGTGGGGCGGCCGCCCTGGCCGGCAGCACAGAGCCAGAGAGGCCGCCCCACCCACCCCGTGGCCCAGCACCCACGGTGGGGAGGCGGGGCCCGTCCGGGCCAAGAACCCCTTCCCCAGGGTGCCGCCTAGAGCTGCACACCAGCCCTCGCCACCGTCCACTCCCGGCTTCACCTCCCCCCAAAACCTCGGCCTCCTCACGGCCAGGGTGCAGTGGGAGGCACCCTGTGGATGGATAGCTGCTCAGGCCTTCTGCTCCTGGGGGCCTGGGGCAGCCTGTGGATACGTCCCATTGGGAAAGGGGTCCCCGGAGAGCCTACTGGGTGCTGCTCTGGGAACAGCTGCCAGCCTAGGGGGAGCTGCCTGTGTCCCTGTGCTGGGCGGTGGGGAGGCCTGAGTGCGGCCGGTGCAGGACACAGGGCTCGTGGGCTCGGAGCTGTCCTGCTTCTTGTTGCTTCCCCAGGGGCTGTAGGGAGCTTGTCCTGGGATCCTGCTGACACTCCAGGCTGGTTACCCAGAAAGACCAAGTGTCTCTGCTGGGCTAAGAGATGGGTGGTCTCCAGGTCAGTGGCCAACAGCCTCAAGTGTCAGCCTTTCAACACTGAAGTTCTTGGAGGTTCGGACCTCACAGGTCCTCAGAGGGGATACAGGTCACTCTTTCCCTGGCCATCTGGACTTTGTTGGGTGGGCAAGGGGCTTTATCACAGGGTCCTCTTCCCAACCATGGCATGTGACATGTGACCACAGGGCTAACCTGAGCCACCCCTGAGCTGGATGAAGGAGAGACAGGGCCTCTCATCCCTGGGCGCTCAGTGCATGGAAGAGGCCATCTTCCCTGAAAGAGTGAAGAAGCTGGGGCCGGCTCTGTGGCCGAGTGGTTAAGTTC
>NC_060273.1:966748-1064772 GCF_021613505.1 Equus quagga
CATCCCACAACTAGGAGGACCTGCAACTAAGATATACAACTATGTATGGGGTGGGGGGGTTTGGGGAGATAAAGCAGAAAAAAAAAAAAAAGATTGGCAACAGTTGTTAGCCCAGGTGCCAATCTTTAGGAAAAAAAAAGAGTGAAGAAGCTGAGCTGAGCAGTGGGACAGGCAGGAGAGCTGAGCACCTGGATCCAGCTATGCCTGAAGCCATATCCTAACTTCATGATCTAGAAACTAGTGCTTTTCACTTGAGTCTGGGAGATGGATGTTTCTGTTATTTGCCTCAGAAGCCTTCAGGCGTTTTGGGTAGGGGAGGAGCACCCAGGACAAGCTCAGGGCCTGAGATGGGTGAGCCCCATTCTTGTCCCTCCTTCTCCTGGGAACCCCAAGGCTTCAGTGGCCTGGGCCTCGTCTCATCTGCCTGTGCCCATGTGTTGCCCTAACGGGCATCGCCAACCCTCTCCAGCCTGGCAGACGCAGCAGGCTGTCTTCCTCTTCCCCAACCCCACTGTGGGGACGCCAAACAGCCCCTCACCCTTGGGGACCTGGGGACAAGTTCCCTGCCCCTCAGGGCAGCACGACCTGATCAGGGAGATGCTGTGGTTGCAAGGACCTCCAAGAAGACCTCTCCCTCCAGCTGGGCGTGTCGGGGGGTCTCTGAGCAGGGGCATGCGCCCCGTCCAGCCTGCCACAGTGTCTCACCCCCATGCCTCACCCCAAGACCACCACCCCCTTGGGGGTCTCTTGTGTCACAGTTACACTAGATCACAGCGTTGTGGCCCCAGGACGGCTCCAGGGGCAGCCGCCCTACTCTCTCCCTTGGCCCCTGGTTGTGCCCAGAACCCTGGGTGTCGTGGAGGTAATTCAGTGACACAAACTCCTGGCATTTGGATGGGGTTATTTCCCAGCGGGGGGGGGGGGGGGGCCGCTGAGTCTTACTCTGGGAGCAGCCACAGCCACTCAGGGGGATTGCCCCTGCCTGGAAGTAGGAGTGGCCTGGGGCCCCAGCCCCTCACCTGGGGCAGCCCTATGAGGGTGGTGTGGACCCGCCCGGGATGCTGACACAGGCCCGCGACCCAGTTCTCCTTGGCAGGTGGGGCAGATCCCTGAACTCTGGGGGGCTGGCTCCTGGCGGGGGTCCCCCATTTCGGAAATGGCGCCCCCAGCCAAGCCCTGCCTGAGAACGGGCAGCAGCCCCACGTCCCATCAGCCAGCTCCCTCCCAGCTGTTCCAGACGAGCTGTGCGTCCCCGGGGGCCGTGCAAAGCTGAGGATTTCCTCCGCCGGGGCCACAGCTGCGCTCACACGGAGGAGATGAGAAGGCAAACGGCTCCTGGAGACCCCCAGCCGGCCTGGGTTGGGGGAGGTGGGCTGGGGGCCCACAGGGGTCCTCCAGTCCCACAGCCTGAGAATCTGCATCCATGGGGCCGTGAGCTGCTGTGTCAAGGGGCTCGAGGACATGTGCCGTGGGGGGCAGGCCCTGGTGCTCCCATCTGTGGGCTTGTGCTGGGCAGCGCTTTGCGGCTACGACTCGAGGTTCTCAGCCATCTGTGAACATCTTCATTTTGCACGGGCTCCTCAGACCTGCGTTCGGTCCTGGAAACAGGGTCGGGGGTCAGGAAGTGCTCCCTCCAGCACACAGCTGCTCCCCGGGCCTCCCCCTGCATGAGCCAGGCAGCCTGGGGCCTGGTGCTGGCAGGTGTCAGAGACAGGCTGAAGCCGCTGCTGCCTCATGGGCCGAAGGGCATCACCCTCATGTCATCCTGATAACCCCGGCGAGCCAGGCTCCAGGCTGTGGACGAGCCCACAGAGCCTGAGAGGTGGCCACACCTGCTCTCCTCGTCTGTCCGTTTGACCCCCTGGTCCCAGTTGTCCTCTCTGACGGGACTCACCGAGCCTCAGGACCCAGGTGGGGAGGGGAGGCCAGGCCCAACCCTGGGCCCCTCAGATCTGTCCAGGGGCCTGGGCAGGACCAAGGAGCACAGTCAGCGCAAGGCTGTTTGAATTAAGGTGCCTCCCTAAGACGGCTGGAGCGCAGAAGGAGCTCGACGGCCATTTGATGGTGACTCGCAAGATGGTCACAGAGAGGGAGGGGCCAGGAGGTGGGGAATACCCCAGGCCCCATTGCCCCATCCAGGCAGCACACTCCAGGCTTGCCCTCCAGGCCCCCTGCATCCAGGCCAGCAGGGGCAGACCTGGGCCCCCCCAGGCGCCCCCAATCCCCTCAGTCAGTGAGTCTTCCTGGACTCCTGAGCCCTTCCTCCTTCATCCAGACCCACCCCTCTTGCCCACCCGGGCACCCACACCGGGCCCAGTGTGGAGGAGGGGCTGGCAGGCGGCCAGTGGGCACCAGCGTTGATGGGTGCTCAGCCTCTGGCTGGGTTTCCTGTCTGAGAAAAAGGACAACAGTCACACCTGTACCTGGACTGGGCTGGAGAGAACAGAGCACACGTTCTCTGACCGGCGTCTGGCGCACCCGATGCTCCATGCGTCTGTGAACCATCACTTCTCGGAGCCGCACATCCTCTCTGGGAGGGGCAGGAAGGCCTTGAACTTCTCGTTTAGAGAGAAGGTGGGCAGAGCCAGCTGCACACAGTAGGTGCCTAATGAGTGCTCGTTTTTCTTTACAGTCTTTCTGGTGGGTGCCCGATGGCCCTGGCCAGAGCAAAGACCCCTGCGAGGCGGCGGCTACCCCAGGGTCTGCCCTCTGTGGTGTTAGATCCCTGAGGGGCCCATGAAGCGGGGCTGAGAGTGCCTGCCGAGCATTTGGCCCGAGCACCTGAGCTGAACCTCTGGCAGGCGTTTCTGGGCTGAGCCAGCCCAGCCTCATGGGTCCGTCCAGCCCCATGGGTCCATTCAGCCCCGTGGAGCGGCCGTTGGCCCTGGGCAGCTGGACCCACGACGAGGGATGGTAGAACAATCTGGCTGAAATGAAGCCCTTAATAGCAAAACCACTTCTTTCGAGGGAACACATGATACGCGGCCAGCGGCGCGTACACTTGGGGGTCTGGAAAAGGAGAGAAATCTGGAGAAACAAATGGGTCCTCGTGGAGCCGCCTCAAGCCTGCTGCTAAATGATGAAACCCCTGCGTGGGGGAAGCGATAAAATAAACATCCACCACTCGGCCCCGTGCAGAAAGGCTCCCGGAGATGGGAAATCCAGACCCCGCGGAGAGCCGCCCCTCGGCGTGAGGTCATCAGATGTTCGTCTGAAGACACTGGGGAGAAATGGCCCAGACGAATCACCTGCGGGGAGCCAGCTGGCCACCTCACCGCCGGGCCCCGGGCTGGCGGTGCCTGTGCTGAGGGGCTGATGGATTGGGTGCTGAGGAGGGGGCCGCGGTAACTGACACTGGAGATGCCGGGGGCTCCAAGGAGCATGGGGATCACGTCTGCCTGACCAGCCACGTCTGGCCCAGCCTCCCATCACCGGGGCGTCAGGAAAGGACCTGGCTGGGGAAGCTGACGTGCCCACCCCCTTCCCGTCCTGCAGGGCAGCCCAGGGAGGCAGGGAGTACCGAGGTCCTGGAGACGTCTGAGGCTGACGTGGAAGAGATGGCTCCCGGGAGTGGCCTCAGCCTCGTTTTGAGGCCCCGAGTGACCCCAGGCTAGGAGCCGGCTGGGGAGGATCTATACGGGTTCTGGTTCGTCCCTCTCAGCTAGCATGGTGAGCACGGGCACGTGTGACACCGTCCCTCAGCACGGCCCGGGGCAGATGTCACTAAGGGAGCCTGCGCTCTGGCAGAAACGGCCTCACGGCCTTGGCAGCTTATCCCTCCAGGCAGCTGTGGGGAATCTGGTGACCCCGGCCCAAGAGATGCCCAGCCCACCCACAGCCAGCGGTGGCCCTGGTGGTACCAGAGGGAGCAACGAGTCTTCTTTCCTCCCAGAACCTCAGCCCAGACCCTACGTCCACGCCAGGCTGACCCCGCCCTCCTCGCCCCAGCTCCTTCTGGTTTCATCTCCCTTCTCCCCTGAGGACACCAGTCGCTGCATTTAGGGCCCCGTCTAATCCAGTCTGACCTCCTCTTACCATAATCCACGTACGAACAGGATCACATGCTGTGGGGCCACGTGGACACGACTTTGGGGGGACACTACCCAACACAGGACAGGCACCAAGTGTGCGAGGGGCAGCCAGCGTGGCTCACACCCACCCATGGGGCCAGCCCCCTCCCAGAGTCCCAGCCTCTCTTCCGTAAAGGGGGCCAGTTGCCCTTGGGGCCCCCGCTGGGCCTCCCGTCCCTGTGCCCTAACTGAGAGCTGCTCCCTCTCCTCGAAGGGTGCGCTGGCGGCGGGAGCTGGCATAGATGGGGAAGGGGCTCCGAGGACTAGAAAGGAAGGCTCCGGGCCGAGGTGGGGAGTTGGAGGGCACGGAGGGCACTCAGGGCGAGAGTCAATGCCCAGAGCTGGCGCAGGGCAGGGGGAGGCGGCCCCCAGGGTGCTCCTGGTTTGAAACCTCGAGCTCCTGCCACCATGGCCACGGACGGCCCGGGGAAAGGCAGCCAGGCTGCAGGGCCAAATGCCGGTTGGAGGCACCCCAGGGCAGGGACACCCCTGGACAAATGTTCACAAGTGGCCTCGACAGTCCAGGGCACCCCACCCCAGAATCGGAGAGGACAGTGGAGCAGGCTCCTGGATCAGGGAGGCGCTGTGGGTCCTGCGGCCTGGAGGGCAGGGACCGGCATGGGGCAGGCCAGCCGAGCCTGGATGGAGGAGAGGGGTGGGCTCCCCGGCTGCTCACTGCTACCTACTTGGGTGGCCGGGATCAAGTAGGCTCCGTGTCCCTCCAGGGAGGCTGACCTCCTGGCCCCTGCCCCCAGGACCTTGGAGAAGGCACCCTGTCTGGGTTTGCACGGCCGGCCTCACAAGGTCGGGGCAGTGGGGCCCGTGGCAGGGGCCGCTCTTGGTGGCAGCCACAGTGAGCACCCGGCCAGCCTTACGCACAGGCTGGTCTCAGGGGACCTAGCTTCTGCTGCCACAGGCCTGTGGACCCCGAATGCCAGTCCCAGCCCAGGGCCTCCCCAAGGCCAAGTAGATGAGGGTGAGGGGCCCCCGTGCCCCTGGGACCGGCCCTTGGCAGGCTGGGCTGGCCGTGAGGGGCACACCTGCTCCGGGGGGAGGGGGGTGCTTCCGGGCCTGCAGCTGTTGGTCCCCAGGACAGACATGGCCTCCCCAGCAACAGCTGGGCCGGAGGCTCCAGAGCCAGGAGAGCCTAGAGCCCAGGCCGGCCCCGCCCGCCCGGGGATCGGTTACAGCGGCTGCAGATGCTTGGGGAACAATGGGGGGGCAGGGGGCGCAGCGGGGAGGGCAAGCATCGGGGAGAGCACACGGCTGACCCCCACCCGACCCCCAGCCCCCAGGTACCAGCACTTCCTCAGGTGGGAGGCCACATGGACACGGCTCCTGGGATGGCCCCCTCCTCCGGGAGTCGTGCACTTCTCGCAGGAAGTTATCCCCCTGGGGCGGTTTACCACTGATGGCACCCGGCCTCCCCTGGTCTGTGTCTGCTCGCTGCTCTGACCACCGCCGTCCCCAGCCCCCAGAAAACCCGCTCCCGTTAACTCTCTGGGCAGCACACAGCGACCCCAAGAAGCTGCCCTCACCCTGTTCCTGAGGCATATGTCCCAGACCAGCGTCCTGGGGCTGATGGAGGTAGGCAGGTCAGGGGTCAAGGTGGAGGCTGTGCGACCTCGGGGAGAGACACCGCAGGGAGGAGGTGGGAATCTGGGAGAAGGCTGCCCTGTGTGGGCACAGCATGGTCACCAGGGGCCCCTTGGCATTCAGCAGGGGCTCAGTAAACGCTCGAGGAGTCAGTGAGCATCCGCGTGGTGAGGTGCCGAGCGCACAGACTTGTGAGGTTACTCCTGGGGGGCCTGTCATGTCCCCGTAGCCTGAGATTCAGGGAGTCAGGGAGCAGCCCCCTGCCTGGGCCCTGGGTGGGAGCCCTGAGCAGGAGGGGAGCAGGGCCTCACCCCAGGCTGGGAGCCAACCCAGGGGCCCCTGCAGCACTGCGTCCCTTCCCTCCAGGCCATAGGGGCCCGAGGGTCCCCATCACAACAGCGGGCTGGGGCCTCCCCAGTGGCGGCCTGACTGCACAGGGCGCCCCAGACGCCCCCTCCTCCTTGGCCTGAGGTGGCGGGGTGGTCAGACTGCTGTGCGAGCATCTCCACTAATCCTTGTGCCGAAAAGTGAGTCTGCAGACTTGAGAGCCACTCCAGCAGTGGGGACACATCCACCCCACCAAGCCAAGGTCCACACAGCCTGGGGCACCCGCAGCCCCTGGCACCTCGGGGCGCTGGGGTGCTGTCTGCCCACTGGCCTGGCTGCAGTTCCTGACAGCCAGTTCAGCAAAGGACAGGCCAACCGTCAGGGCCAAGGACTCCCCGGCCTGGCCAAGCAGGGCCGGTTTTTTGGGATTTGGGGATTTTGAACCAGCTGCTGTGGCAGGTGTGGCCAGCCGGGCTGAGCGGAGTCCACCGGCCGCCAGGATGGTCGCCAGCCAGCTGCTGGAGGGTGTGGGGCGGCCGGGCTGGCCACTGGCCCAGGCAGCCAAGCCAGCAGAGGGTGGACGGGCTGGGGGCAGCAAGAGGGCCCACACTCCCCATTGGTCCGGGAACCCCTGCCAGAGCCGAGATGCAAGCCAGCTCCTCAAGGCCCCACAGCCTCCCTGGTTCTCCGCCTGAAACCCAGGTCCTCAGTCCCAGTGGGAAGTCATAACCAGAACGCAGGGAGGAGCCACGGCGAGGACATTCCCCTCCCCCAGGCTTGGGGTCTCAGCTGCGCAGGACGCTCCCGGTTTTGTGTCGGCAGCTCTGGAGCTGTGTGCGAAGTGCTCGCGCCCCCCGGTGGCCAACGCCCGCTTTATTCCGGGTGCTTCCGCGGACCGGGGCCCAGGGATCAGGGAGCAGCCAGGCGGCGCTGTGCTGCGGTCCACTGAGAGCGCAGGATCAGAGCGGCTTCTGAACTCTCCATGGGGGGATGTCGAGGGGGCTGGGGTGGAGGAGGGGACCGGGAGGAGGCTGCCTCGGGTTGGGGTTCCCAGATCTGGCCCTGAGACCCCAGCAGGAAGGCTGGGGAGGGTGGGGGCTTAGGAGCGGCCCAGGGGCACCCTCGGGCATTGGGGTGGCTGTGCCAGGTCTTACCGGCCCCGCTGTCAGGTGGGGTCGCCCAGCACCCGCCGAGACCCGGCCCCAGCTGTCCTTTGGGCGGGAATGGTGAGCTCTTGCTGGAGGGGCTCCTGCGAGAGTGGACACAGACCCCCAGGTAGGTCCTTGCAGAGCCCCCCGTCCCCCGTTCTGTTCACACCATCTGCACTTGGGGCCCTGAAGCTGTCCGCACTGATCCCCAAGACAAGGGCTCGCCCATGGAGGGCTGCGGGTCAGGCAGAGGGGCCGTGGGGGGCACTGGGAGGAGCCTTCCAACCGAGGGGTCCCCAGGGACCCAGCAGTGCTGCGGGAGGTCTGAGCCGCGCAGACTTGGGTCTGGGGGCAGGTGCAGGGCCGGGCCCTCCTGGAAACTCCCGGCAGAGAGAACAGGAGGGGAAGTAATGATGACCTCGTGTTGCTGCGGAGGACGTTGAGGCTCAGAGAGGTTGAGTGACCCGCTGAGGCCACACAGCGGGAGCCACGGGAACCTGCTCCTTGCTAGGACCTGGGCAGGGCCGTGGCGGGTAGCGCGGAGATCCGACTGTGGGTGGGGTTGTGGGCGGGGCCGTGGGGTTGTGGGCGGAGTTGTGGGGCCGTGGGCGGGCCCTAGGCCCAGGCTTTCTAACCGCGCCCCCATCCGGAAGGAGA
Source organism: Equus quagga (assembly GCF_021613505.1). Taxonomy (NCBI): domain Eukaryota; kingdom Metazoa; phylum Chordata; class Mammalia; order Perissodactyla; family Equidae; genus Equus; species Equus quagga. The sequence continues at coordinate 974,547 of NC_060273.1, forward strand.
GCGTTGGGGGGGCTCTCCCACCCTCTTAATCCTCGACTCTCTGCTCCCAGCCAAGCCCGCCTCCCGCAGTGACCACAGTGCCCAGCAGATGGCGCCAGAGGCCGGCCGATGCCCGAGGCCCCGCGTGTGCCCAGGGTCCGGCGAGGGAGGAGGGGGGAGCTGGTGGGAGCTGAGATGTCGGGGGTCAGGCCCTGGCACCCTTGACTGTAAGCAGGGAGGCCACTTCCCCTCGGGGAGAGCAGGGGGGCTGCCTCCTCTCAGAAACCTGGGGAGGGAGTGGGTCCTTGCCTTCCCTTCTCCCCCACCACAAGCTGCCCCGCCGCTGCCCAGGCGGGGTCTAGGCAGAGAGGGAGGTGTGGGGAGGAGGAGAGCCTGGGGTCCAGGACAGGTGGAGGGGACATGGCAGGGGACATGGGGGTCCCAGGAAGAGGACCCTCCATGGGGGTGCCCTGGTAGGGGAGGGGGCAGTGGGGTGCAAACCCCTTCAGGAACCCATTGAGAGGTGTTGGGGGAGGAGGCAGGGATGGCAGAGGGAGGGGCCCTGAGCCCCTGTGTCTCTCCCCTCCCCTCCCCCCTCACTGCGCTATCTCGGTTCAAACCAGGTCCCCTCCCCCCCTCCCAGCAGTGTTGAGAGCCTGTAATTTGTCCTTGGCTAATGCCTTAATTTGTCTTTTTAACCAATTATCGCAATGTCAGCTTGATGCTCCGAGGATCCACTTGGAAGCACACGCAGGGCTGGAGGTTCTTGGTGGCTTTGAACATTTTCTACTGAGGCCTGAGTACCCCCAACACAGCCCCTATGCCCACCCCCCTAACTGCCTGGTGTGAAGGGAAGGGGGCCAGGGCTGAGCCCCTAAGACAGCTGGCTGCTGACTCCAGACGTCCCCCTCTGCCCACCTTGTCCAACCAGAGACTGGAGGGGGGTCCCCGAGCTGCCTGGGAGCCCCTCTCCATGCTGGCACTGGGGCTACAGGCCACTCCCCCAACCTGCTTCCTGGCCTGGCAGGAACCACTGACCGCCCAGCCCCATCCATCATCAGGGCGCCCTGCTCCTTCTGGGGACCATGCTGGGCTGGGGGCCCAACACCTGCTCCTCATCTCGTCATCACAGACATGGGCACTGAGCACAGGGCCTTCGGGAGCCCCTGTTGCACATTTCCTGATGTCCCCCACCCTCCTGTTTGGGTCTAGGCCTCGGTTCATGGCTGTCACATCCTGCGGCAGGAGAACTCTAATCTTGCTGCACCTCTCACTTCAGTCAGCGAGGCACCGCCCGGCGATTTCCTTGGCTCTGTCTTCCGACTCCCTTAGCCTCTTCTGGCCACATCTAAGCTGCCTTCTAGCCCACAGGGTGAGGTTTCTATGCCACTCAGCACACCTCTCATCCTGAAGTTTCCATTTGTTTTTCGAATCTGCTGAGTCTTTTTTCACACTGTCGTATTGGTTTTATTTCCACTCTTATCTCTTTAATCATTTATGCTTATTGCATGATCTCCTTTGAATCATTCTGCTGTTGTCATTTCTAGTTCTTAAAGTGCTGACACGGGCGCTCCCTCTTGGTGTGAGGTCATCCCCATCCGGATGGTTCCTCCCGCGGAGCCCTCACCCTGGGGTGGACACATCTCTGCACAGCACCCAGGCTTGCCTCGCTGGAGCGTGGGTGGTCTCTGTGTCCTAGAACAGACCCCATGTTCCCCCATCCCCACCCACGGAGTTGCTGGTGGTGCCCTGTTGACCATCCCCTGGAGAAGACAAGCAGTGGGCACCGCAGGTTCAGGCACGAGCCGGGGCATCAGGATTCAGCCCTACTGCTTAGCAGATGTGTGGTGGGGGCGAGCTTGCAGCCCTTGGAGCCCCCGTCCCCTCCTGGTGGCACAGGATGGTGGCAGGCACCTCCCTCGTGGGAACTGAAAGGATCAAACAGGACAATAGTTGAAAAGACAGAGCTCCCGGCTCAGGGTAAACGCTATGCTATTCGCGCACACAGTCCGTCAGCCCCTCCCAGCCCCCCAGGCCGGGAGAACCAGAGGTCCCCTGGCAGAGCTGAATGGGGCAGACCTTGAAGAGCCCGTCCCAGCATCCCGCCTCAGGCCAGCAAGCCCGGCTCTGGCCCTCCAACCGACGGCCAGTGAGTGCTGGCCAGGCCGGGAGCTGGCTGAACTCCAGGCCTTCCCAGGGAGCAGACGGGTATTGACAAGGACACATCCATGCACCTGCTGGGATGTGAAAACACCCGTGGCTTTCTCAGGGCGACCGCCAGCGTCCTCTCAGGGCCCAGGGGGGAACGACATCCCACAGCAGCTGCCCAGTCTCACTACCGGGGGTTGGGGGTGGGGTGACCCTTGGCCTGGCGACATTTGTGGCCACTTCTCGGCAGCCAGGAACCTGTCCCCAGCCTAAGCGCCCCAGACAGGGAGGATTCCAAAGCCAGGGCAGACGGGGCTGGGGCAGGGCTGAGAGGGGGCATGGCCGACTCGGTCGTTGGCCCCACCCCACCTGGAGGGTGGAGCTCAGGCCTCCTCTGGTCCAGCCGCCCCTAATGAAGTTAGAGACAGCGGCTCTTAAATGCCTCCAGGGAGCCGCTGAGAGCCTTACAGAGCTGATGAGCAAATGAATTGCCTACCAGTCTCCAGGGACACTGTCCAGACACCCAGAGGAGCCTCGGACAGCCCCGCTGGGGCGCGGAGTGGACATCGGTCACTCTCGGCCACCAGTCCAGAGCCTGGAGCTCTCTGAGAGGACCCCAAGGTTGGCCTGGCACTTGGAGGGGGGTATCTCAGGGGAGCCCCCTCCTCGTGGAGGCACCCTCAGCGCAGTCCCTGGGGGGCCCAGCAGCCTGGCGGGGGGCCCAGTTCCTCCCCAGGCTCTCCCTCTACTGTGGGAGTTCCAGGTGGTCCCTTCATGGAGGCAAGTGGAGGATCCAGCCTTTGCCCCGGCAGGGAGCTCGCCGATGAGCAGCACAGCCCAGTGGTCAGCGCAGCCGGAAGCCTGGGGCAGAATCAGGCCCTGATGCTCTGAAGCTGGTTGTGGGGGTTGAATTGTGTCCCCACGAAAGATACATCTAAGTTCTCCCCCAGTCACCGAGCGTGAGCCTGTTGGAAATAAGGTCTTTGCAGACGTGACCAAGAGAAGATGAGGTCAGACTGGAGGTAAGAGGGCAGCACAATGACTGTGTCCTCAAGAGGGGAGGGAAACTTGGACACAGACACGCACGGGGGGCGGCTGTGTGACCCGCCGCCCCACCTGGCCTGGGTGACCTCTGTCATCACTCGGTCACCCAAGACACGTGAGGCAGCTGGACACTTTGCCCACTGGACGCCCCTGCTGGAGCCCCCGGTCATCACAGGTTAAATTAGGCCACACATTGGTCACCTTTTAAGAGGCTGTGATCTCAGTGCGTGGAGCTAACCCGTGACTCAGGCCCGGCCAGGCACAGAGCGGGGTCCACCGCCACCCAGGGCAGTCGCTGCAGGCATCTGCATCCACGTGTTCATGGCTTCCACGGGGTCCAGGGTCCCTGCAATGGCAGCATCCCCTTGGTGGCCTTTGGTGCTGTGGCAGTCTCTTGGGGCAGAAACCTCGGCTTTGTTCTTAAGGCCTCCAAGCACTTGAATGAGGCCCACCCACACCCCAGAAGTCACCTCCTTTGCTTAGAGCCACCACATCCACATCCACAGACGGCCACTGCAGCACCTGCGCCATCGTGAGCCTGGGGAATGGGTCCTGGAGCCTCACCAGGTGGACACACAAAACCACCCATCACGGTCAGTGTCGCTGTTCCTCATTTTCATTATTTTTATTATCCCCGCTTTGCAGATGATGAAGCAGAGGCTCAGAGGTGACCACTGTCCTGGGTCTGCAGCGGGTCAGGGCTGAGCTGAGGTCCCCAAGGACCCAAGGACACCAGGCTGCTGGTCAGGTGTTGGGGGTCTGGGGAGACGCAGCCACTGGACCAGACCCTGGGGCCAGCGTGTCCCCACGGGCCAGCTGGCTCGAAGGAAGGGTGGCCAGCCCCCCGGTGTCAGGGCAGCTGTGAGGTGAGACGAGGCCAGGATGCCCTGGGAGGGTCTGGTGGTTCTTCTTGGCCCGGGCCCGGATACGTGAGGTGAGGTGGGGCACGTGTCCCCTAACCCTCGAGCCCCCCAGTTCACCACCAGAGCCGAGCGACGAGCTTCTGTCTTCTTGCTGACTTGGAAACGACTGCTTCTCTGATGAGGAATTCTGTCTCCAAGTGCCATTTGGCTTCCAGATGTAAAATGGAACGAACTAAGTTGATGAATGAGTAAATGCTAATATATTAGAAAAGAGCATTACCGTGGCTTCCGGCGAGCGAAATGGGCTTTTTTATTGATGTAAAAGTTAACAGATATGAACAAATCAAGGAAAATTCTCCTCTGATTTGCCTCCGAGTGGGAAATTAGGTTCAAATGCGTCAACACCAAAACGCACTCGATGTGCAAACATGAAATGGAAAAGTGCAGACAGCGCTGTCGTGTGCGGGAGAGCAAAGGTGCAGAAGTGCTGGGGTGCCCCACCCCCCAAGATGCAGCCCTTCCTTCCCCTGGGAGCTGGGGCCACAGAGACCCCGCCGGGCCCTCTGGACGTTCAGCTGCAACCAGCAAGGTCTCTGAGGGGAGACCAGAGTCCAGGAGAGCACGGGGATCAGCCCGGGAAGAGGGGCTCCGGGGGCCCCGACATGGAGAGGGGGGGAGGCAGCCTGTGGGGACCGAGCCTGTCCTAGTGTCCTGGGGCCACTGGAACAAATTCTCGCAAACCTGGAGGCTTACAGCAACAGAGCTGCATCCTCTCACAGCTCCGGAGGCCAGAAGTCCCAGGTCAGGGCGTCGGCAGCTCCCTCTGAGGCTCTGGGGAGGATCCTTCTTGCCTCTTCCAGCTTCTGAGGGCTCCAAACAAGACAATCCCGGGCGTGTGGCCACATCACCCCAGTCTCTGCCTCCGTCTCCACGTGGCCTCCTCCTCTGTGTCCATGTCCGTCTTCTGTAAGGAGACAAGTCAATGGATTTCGGGCCACCCTGATCCAGGACGATCTCGAGATCCCTCACTTAATGACATCTGTAAGGACCCCATTTCCGAATAAGGTCACATTCCGAGGTTCTGGGTGGATGCGAATTTTGCGGCGACGCTGTTCAGCCCAGTACAGGCCCTCTAACACTCGTAAGCCCACGATGGCAACAGAGCTCTGAGCAGGAGCGCTTCTTGGAGGAGACAGCAGGGCTCTGCTACCCAGAGTTGATGTATTTCCCCCTTGTGTTCTGGGACCAGCATTCTTTGGGCAAGACCCATCCGACACTAGCAGAGACCCTGGCGTTTGCCTGGCCCTGTCCCAGGCCTGCAGCGAGGCTGAGATGGGCCCGGGGAAGCTTCCAGATGTTCTTGTTCCCGAAAGGTGGACGCCTGAACAAACCCCTCACAGGCGTGTGCAGGGCACAGGCCACAGGGCTGCGAGGAGGGCACTGCTGGGGACTTTGAGTGTTGCTTGTCCCTCGAAGGGCAGGGGCTGGGAGCAACCAAACTTCCTTCAGGAAGCGATGAAGAAAGAAATAAACTGTGGTCCATCCTTACATGGATTATTATTCAGCACTAAAAGGAAATGAGCTACCAAGCCACGAGGAGACACGGAGGAACCTTGAATGCACGTGACTAAGGGAGGGAAGCCAGTTTGCAAAGGGCACATCCCGGATGATTGCAACGACGTGACGGCCTGGGAAATGCACAACCATGGAGACAAGAAAAGGATCGGGGTTCCCAGGGGGTATTGGAGGGAGGGGTACACTGGGGAGGGAGGGGGTTCTTAGGGCAGTGGCATCTCTCTGGGTGATACCATAATGGGCGATACACGTCATATACGTCTGTCCAAACCCACAGCACCAACACCACCCAGAGGGAACCAGCACATCAACTACGGGCTTAGTTGGTAATAATGTATCAATACCATGGGTCATTGCAACATCAGTGATAACAAGTGTATCACATGAATGCAACACCAGTGATAACAAATGTGTCACATGAATGCAACATGACTTATAACAAATGTGTCACACAAATGCAAGATCCCCAATAGAGGAAATCGCCGGGGCAGGGATATAGGGCAACATTCTGTACTATCTACTCCATTTTCTGTAAACCTAAAACTGCCCTAAAATATGAAGTCTATTACTTTAAAAAAGGGGCCAGTTCCTGGGTTTCAGGCTGCAGCCAGGCCACCGCAGGCTGGCCGTGGAGGTGTCTGTGGGAGCCCCAGGACTCCGTCCCCGCACCTGTCCCCCCAGGCCTGCCATCCCCGGGCCCCTCCTCAGGGCCAAGGCTGTGTGTTTGTCACTCCTGCCTTAGATCTGGAACTTGCGCCTCATCACTATGCCACCAAGTGCCATCATGTCACTGTAGCAATCAGCCGAGTTGATTACATTACACTGCCGGCCACTGCTGTCACATCACGCTGATTGAAGCCCCTCCAGGCAGGCTCTGTGGGTCCTCAAGGGCAGGCGAGAAATCAAGGGCGTCGTGGGGGAGGGCGCAGCTCCTGATTCTAGCCCAAGGGGCTCCGAGTGGGGACAGAGATGAACTGCAACCAAGGCCCCAGGACAGAAGGGGCAGGTCACCACTGGCCAGCCCACCCTGGCTGACAGCTCCACCTTCTCACTGAGTTCAGCCGAGGCTGCCCTCTTGCCTTGGAGAAATGGTCACTCGTGGCCCAGCATCTCCTTCCAGCTAAAGCCAGGCTGTGGGGGAGGCAGTGACAACCCGGCTCTGGCCACTGGGCGCTGCGGGCACAGTCCAGGGGGGAAAGGCACCCACAGGCTGCTAAAGGCCACATTGGGCGAATGTCCACTGACGCCAGGCCCACCCTCAGTGGGGTCTGTTAACTGAGTAACTGGGCAGGAGTTGGCACCTCGAAGGGGTGTGTGTGCAGCCTGCTTTGGGGTCAGTCCTCTGCTCGTTTGCTCATTCTGGTTTGCAAGGCTGGTGCTCGCTAACACATCTTTTAGGTGCCAAGAGCCCACACAGCCACCAGACAGCACCCAGGCAGGAGACGCGTCTGCTTCTTCTCTCTGCTGGTCCCACCTGCTCTCTGCTCCTCTCCTTTCTCGCCTCTTCCTTCGGATTAACCGGCTACACAGTTTGTGGGGCTCAGCGCAAGATGAGAAAGTGGGGCCATTGACGGCACTGATACAGAAAACGTCTGCCTCTCCCGCAGCCCCTTGCAACCTGCGGTCGTGTTTCCATTTGTTATTTAACGTTGCTCCATGTAAGGAAACATTAGAGACTAAAACCACAGACGTGGATGTTACCCTCCGCCTCCTCTCTGTGTGACGTCACTTGTAAAGGCAGCTGTGGCTCTCCTCGCCTTCAGGGAAATTGCCCGAATCGCCCACCTCGATGTCGACGTCGTGGTTCGTCCCTGCACCTGTGTTTTGTTGTTACCTGATCAGTGGGACTCGCGCAGCACTGCCGCAACCCCGCTCCTTGATGCACATGTCCTGCCTGTTGCTGGGCCTCGGAGAGGAAGGGAGCCAGGACCCAGGGAAAGGGAACCGTGTCACCTTCATCCCCCTTTTCCTTCTCCACCACCGCTTCCCTGTAACTGGCCAGCTCACGCAGGAAATAGCCTGGAAGGATGAGATGGGGCCCCGGTCTGTTGTGTTTCTTAGAACAGCCCTGCCGTCTTTCTGTGTGCCTTCACAGCAGGTTCTGGTTCCAACAGAGAGCACGGCCCCTCACTGCCACTGCCTCCCCCCCTCCCTCCCTCCTGGATCACTCAGTCATAGACACCACAGGCTCACCTTGTGTACCAGCTTGAAAAGTACCCCCCCCACACACACCCCAGAATTCATGTCCACCTGAACCTCAGAACATGATCTTATTCGGAAATAGGGCCTTGCAGATGTAATTAAGGATCTCAAGATGAAATCAACCCGGGTTTAGAGGGCCCTACATCCAATCCTTATAGGAAGAGGAGAGGATGCAGACAGACACACAGACACACAGACACAGGGAAGCGGCCACGTGAAGATGGAGGCAGAGGTTGGAGTGATGTGGCCACAAGCCACGGGACACCAAGGGTTGTCCCAACACCAGCAGCTGGAAGGGGCAGGAGTGGATTCTCCCTTAGAGCCTTGGCGGGAGTGTGGACCCGCTGACACCTTGATTCCAGACTTCTGGCCTCCAGACTGGAGAAATTACATCTATGTTGTCCTAAGCCCCCCAGTTTATGGTCCTCTGTTATGGTGGCCCCAGGAGCCCCTATACCAGCTCTGGTCTTAAACTCCATGCATGGAGGCCCCACCGGAATTGTGCTCAGGGGCATCACGGATGCCACATGCACACGGGGCATATTGCATGCATCTCCTCTGCCCCCAGCCATGCACCACTGAGCCATCGGACATCACTTACAAAACCCTGGTTCAAAGATCAAGTTGTTAAGAATTTCAAGATGGCCACAGCAGAGCATTCGACCAAGCACGGGGCCCTGCGTGACCACACGGTCACACGCTGTATAGGAGAACCTCTTCTATTTTCTCCACCCTCGGAATGCTCAGTTCTTCACGTCTGACACCAGACATATCTACACAACAAGCACTAGCCAGGCATCCCGCAATTTAACTCAATTCTGACACTGTCTATCTGGAGATGGCATCAGATCCCACAGATTGAGGGCTCAGCCCCACCAGATCGCCCCCACTTCAGATGCCAGTTGCAATTCCAGGTAGTTCCTTGTGCTTCCGACCGACTGGCTATAGACCCAGGCGAGAACAGAGAGGCCGTTTACTCACAGCTGGTCACAACAAGGGGTGGGCCTCTGCCACCGCCTTGGGCAGACTCCAGGGTGGGCTGGGGATGGGGAAAGCTTAATGGTGGACGAAAGGGGCAGCTGCAGGTGTGTCCTCACAGAGGCCAGGGCGGCCGACTAGAAGCAGGTGCCCCATGTGATGGGTTCGGGAGCACAGTGGGCTTTCTCTGACTGATCCTGGGTTGGAAGCAGGAACAACGCAGGGTAGCTGCTGTCACTGACCAAGTCCTGGCCCATCTGGGCAGAGGCTGTGGTTGGGCCTCCCGCCTGGGTGCCGCACGTTGTGGATCAGAGTTCCCTTGTCATATGTGGCTGGCCACTGTCCATCTGTATATTCAGTCTCCCACCCCCAGTGGGCTGCCCCAACTCCAGTCATCTCCTTTGGGCATTTCCTGCCCCTGCCCCCTAGGGGTTCAGGGCAGTGGAAGTGCACGGCAGCCCAAACCCAGCAGCCCACTCGGGGCCCGCAGGACGCACCCTGACTCCAGGAGAGGCTGGTCTAAGCAGACTGCAGCCTGTGTGAGGAGGGGGCCACCATTCTGCCTGGCCACATAGAGCATTCTGGACCCCAAGACACACTGCCTTCCAGCACCTCTGCAGACAGGCCCAGGCCCCTGGGACACAGCATCCCCAAATGGGATGTGTATTTCCTCTCCATGCCACAGCACTGCCCTCTCCTCATTGCCTGGGCTCCAAACCTCAGGACTTCCCCCTCCATCTGCCTCCTCCTCCCTGGCCAGGCAGCAGGGAAGCCCACAGCCTTTGACATCAGGCAGGGTTGGGTCCCGGCTCTGCCACCTTCTCCTGGTGCCCTCAGCCTCCAGAACAGCCCCGGGCTCAGGGCAGGCACTTGGTGATTCTCCTGGATCAATGACGCTGTCTGTAAACAGGACAATACCAGCCCCCACCTCATGTCTGCTAATTCTGGAAGCTCACTGCCTTCCTCCTCCCTCTCATGGCTCGCCTGCCTTCACACCCTACTGCTGAGTCAGTGCCGATGGCTCTGCTCGGTGCCACATGGCCCAAGTGCCAGATTTGGCCCTGCCTGAGGGGCTGGTGTCCTGCACACAGGCAGGGTGGCCCTGGAAACAGCCACATCACCTGCATGGATGGGCCTCGGCTGCTTTTGTCACCCTGCTGGGCTGAGCCTCCGGCCCCCCAAAGCAATGGCCTGAGGGCCACCCAACGCAGCCAGTGGGGAGGTGGGGAAGACCAGCGTGCCTTATGGGGAGTCTTTGGCAAGAGTGGGGCTGCTGAGTCACTCTGAGAGGCCTCTCCTGGGCATGCAGGCCCTGCCAGAGGTGAGGCTGGGCCTGGCCTCCCAGGAACTCACCGTCTAGGATGAGGCGGCTCCCAGCTGGGCTGCAGCAGCCACATGTGGGACATCCCAGCCCACGTAAGACAGGACAGCCTACATCAGTCCCCTCCTCACCCCTGCAGAGCCCGACATTCGAGGGACAGCAGGTTGTCCTGAGCAGGGCCCAGTTTCGGCATCCAGAGACTTGGATCCTAGTCCACCATTGCTCTGCACCCGCCGAAGCCCCTTGCCCTCTCTGAGCCTCTTCAAATGAAGAGCTAGGACCTGCAGAATTCTGCCGCTTCCCCTCCAGGCCACAGGATGGGGAGGGGCCCACGTGTGCCAGGAGGCTGGGCAGGTGCAGGTGCACCCCCACCGTGTGTCCCACCTGCGCCTCTTCCTTTGCCCGTTCGTGTCTGGTGGCATGTGCCCTCCACCTGGGGGTCTGGCCATGGTGCTCCAGCCGTGTTGACCCTCTGGAGTGCCCAGGAGAGACTCAGCGGGGAGGCACACCTGCCCGGTCCTGACTTGACAGGCTCCACCTCTTTCTCCAGGCGGGGAGTGGGGCTAGGCTAGCATAGGCTCCGCCCCCAGCTGAGCCAATCAGAGTGCCCTCAGGAGACAGGCCCCACCCCAGCCCCAGCTGAGCCAATCAGAGTGCCCAGGGCGGGCCTGAGGCCTCATCAGGGTTGTGCAACTGGCAGGTGAGGGAAGAGCCGCCTAGGAGAGGGTGGGGCCAGGAGGGTGCCAAAGATGCCCCGAGGGGTGCAGGGGTTCCTCACTAGCGCCGGATGCCAAGTCTCCTGGGGTGCACTCCACCCAAATTCCCCATCCTCCCTTCCCCAGCTGAGCCAGGCTCATCGCCCCTTTGCCAGGGGCTGGGTCTCTGGTCCCCACTCTATCCTGGCTCCTGGCTGGTGCCCGACGCAGCGTGATGCCCACTAAGCCCCTTTGGGATGAAGCCTCACAGCACCCCACCTCCCACTCTGAAGGCTGGGAAACTGCAATTCAATGTGCCCCCATTTTAACCATGGCCAGGAGGGTCAGCCCAGCCACCCCCAGGCTCCCAGGGGCTCAGGCCCCTGCAGGCGGCCCTGTGCCTCCCGTGAGCCCACAGTGGCATCTGCAGAGTGGTGGGGGGCAGACGCTCACTCACCGACATTCACACCTTCTGCAACCAGGACAGACATCTCCAAGGGGATGTGGTCTGGAGCAGTGGGTGGCCAAGGGACAAACAGCCAGTGTGGGGCAGCACAGCCCACCCGAAGAGTGGAGGGAAGGCCAGCGTGTCCAGAGCACAGAGAGTGTCTCACCCCCACCCCAGGGCCCGCCCCAGCCTGGGGACCTTCCTGGGAACACAGACAAGGGGCCTCCGGGGTGTTTCCAGGTGAACTGGAGTCAGCCTCCATCGCTGTTGAATAATCACGGGCAGCCTCAGCAGCGGTGGCCAAGCCTGGCATGGGCGGGGGGGCAGGGATGCAGAGTGGCTGGAGGGCAGGAGGGGGCAGACTTCATGTCCAGCAGCCTCCAAGGCCTCAGCCTCTGGAAAGGGTGAATCACAAGCTATGATGGAACTCACAGCTAAGGTGGGGTCCCCAAGCGAGGGGTCAGAGATGGCCTCTGGGGAGTCCATCGGGCATTGCCCTGTTGCCATGGCATCCAGCTGCCACTAATCCTTGCCCTCCTTGCCCGTGCTGGGCATGACCTCTGCAGAGTGTCCCCAGGCTTCACCTCACTTGATCCTCCTGGGGCAGGGGGTGGTGTGCAGTCTCAGAACTCGGGGCTGAAGGGCGAGGAGACTCTTGCTAGGAGCACTGGGTGACGGGGTGGGGGGGGAAGGTAGCCTTGGAGGGGACGGCCACATCTCTGGGCACCTTCTCTCCTTTCCCATCAGAGCCCCCAGGAGGACCCAGGTGAGACCACCTGGGTGTTAGAGTGTCAGAGGCATCCCAGCCTGGTGCTGGGCTATGACTGGACCAAGCACCCATCCACTGGGCACCAACTCCCACGCGGGACCCTCCAGAGAGGGCGAGAGGGTGAAGGGCTTACAGGAGGCAGATTCTGGGGAGGGGCCCTGGGACCCAGCCTGTAGCCCCTCCCCAGCGCCTGGCTCCAGCTGAATCTTGGCGGAAGGGAGGTCTCCAGAGCAAAGCCCAGTTCAGCCAGGGCAGAGTGAGTGGAAGGTTCGGAGTGTGTGAGGGGGCGGAGGTGAACTAGGGGTCCTTGGGTTCTGCCCCCGAGCAGGGGCTCCTCCCACAGGCTGCCCTGTCCCGGCAGCCCCAGGGGCCCAGGCCCAGCGCCAGGCCTGGAAGGATCCCGATGTCACTGGAAGGGGCCACAGTGGGGCCAGGGGTTGGCTGTGTGCCCTCAGGCCTCTAGACAGAGTGTCCAGCACGGAGTGTCATTCAGCCAGCAGCTGGGCTCCCCAAGCTCGGGGCTGCATCCCGTGTAGGGTACTGTCCAAATGCCCACCCAGCTCTCGGTGCCTAGTGGACATGAGGAGCTCATACTACTTGTCAAAGTCAGTGGCTGTCACAGCGGGGCCCCAGCCAGCAGCAATGGCAGCACACGGAAACTTGTCAGAAATGCAGATTCTCGGCCGACCTGCCAATTTGGCCACCCTAGGTGTGAGACGGTGGGGGGGGGGGGCCTGTTTTGATGGGCAAGGGGGGCTCTCATGCCTGCTAACGGGAGACCCCAGAATGAAGGGAGCATGCTGGGAACCCCAAAACCACCCCACCAGCTGGGGCCTCCTGCTGCCCCTCGGCCACGCCGCTGACCGTCTCTGCAGCACAGCCGGCCGCATCCGTCAGAGCAGACGCCTCCAGCGCTTCTCCCCGGAGGCAGGACTCTCCTGATCCACCTCGGACTCCCGGGAGTGCGCTCCGGCCCCTCCGCCCCCGTCGTGCTGGCTGCAGGAGCCCCTCCGAGCTCAGATCTGCGACCAGACGGACAGAAAAGGAGGTGGGGCGCCGCTGTCACCCACTCGCCGCGACGGGACAAGGGCTGCGGGCAAACATGCGAAGGCTTTGGGACCGGAGACAGGCGGACGGGCTTGGGGCCCGGGGAGCCGAGCGCCCGCCCCCCGCCCCGCCCCGCGCCCCGCCCCGCCGGTGCCCCGAGCCCCGAGCGAGCGCAGCGCGGCACTCGGCTCCCCGGGCCAGAGGGCGCCGCCGCCGCCGCCACCGCAGGTGAGTGCTGCGCCCCCGCACCCGCGCCCCTGCCCTCCGCTCTCGCCGGTGTCCCGCTTCAGGTCCCTGTTATCCTCTGCGGGGGTCTCATCACCCTGCGTGCAGCCCCGCGCTGCCCTGGCCTGGGGTCCCGCCGTGCTCTCCTCGCTGCGGCTCGCCCTGTCCCCCACGAGCCCCCTATGCACCTCTGCTGCCGCGCGGGGTCCCTCCCCTCCCCTCCGTCTGCTCTCCAGTCTCAGCCCCTCCATCCCCTCCCGAAACCTCGCTGCCCTCGCCCTCGCCCTCGCCATCCTCCGGCCTCTGGGCCCTGTGCGCCAGGGTCCAGGCAGAAGCCGCAGGGACACTGCTCACCGCGCCCCTCCCGGCCTGACATCCCCGTGGTGGGCGCCACAGTGGGGTTTGTCCTGGGGCTGGTGAAGGGTAGGCGGTGCGTCTGGGGAGGGTTAGCTCCCTTGCTCAGAGGCTGTGGATGGGGGGTGGGTGTGGATGGGGGTGGGTGTGGAAAGCGGAACTCCGAGGGAGCAGGAGCCGTGGGGGTGCGCGCGGGAGCCGGTCTGAGCTGGCCGGTAGAGGTGGGGTCTGCCCTTCGACCGGGGGGAGGTGGTGGGAAGACTGTAGGCATTGGGGCCAGCTCCAGGGGCCTGTCGGCCGGCGCACGGTCTGCTTGGCCCCGGGGACTCCAGCAGTTGCGTGACCCTGACCTGGGGAGGAGATGGGGCTGCCCCTGCCTGCTGGATACGGAGCCCTCACCTCTCCAGGGCTTGGAACCTGTGCTCTGGAGCCCTCTTGCAGCCTCCCCAGAAGGGAACACAGCCCTGGAAGTTCACCTGTGTGCCCTTTCCCCACCCAGGCTCCCGGCAGGGCCCTCACCTGCCCACCTGCTTGGCCCACTGTCCCTGGTCTGCCAGCCACCCTGGGTCCTGGGTGAGGGTGAGGGCTGGAGCCAGTGCTGTCCAGACTCTGAGGCTGCGCTGGCTGCTGATGAGCCGCCACTGAAGAACAGGTTCCTGGGGACAGCCAACCACTTGGGAGCCTCCGGGCACAAGGTGGTCCATAGCACCAATGACAATGACTCACCACCATTCGTTCCCGGCAAAATAACAACCCAGATTTCCAAGAAAGTTTGCTGGGGGTGAAACGTGGTCTTGAGGGTGTGCAGACCCCACCAAGACCCTGAGGAGGTGGTTTTGCTGGCCTGGCCTCCCTGTTGCTGCACAGAGCTGCCCACACCCACCTCAGTGTCCCCCTCCTGGGGAGAGGGTACAGCCCCTGACCACAGGCTGCCATAAGGACGGCCGGAGCATATTTGGGGAAGGAGCAGGAGTTGGCTGCACACCAGAGCAAGGTCCTCCCACAGGGGCGGCAGGCCTGGATCCAGGGCCCTGGGGTGGTGCTGGGGCCTGTCCTCTTAGCCATGCCATCCCCCACATTTGCCCCCGCCCTACACAGGTCAAGGGAGCACCTGTGGATCCGCAGCCTCCCAGGTGAGGCATGGGCCCCAGGAGCACGGAGACTCGACTCCTCCGAGCGGCAGCTGCCCATGGATGGGGGATGCCGGCTCCCTCCCACTGACCTGATATCAGGCTAGCCTGGGAGGGCTTGGAGTGGTGCAGGCTGGACCTCCCGCCCAGGCACAGAGCACTTGAGCATTGACTCGTCCCTGTCCCCAAGCCCCTGGGAAGCCCCCTCCTCCGTGTTGCCCAGGGTAGGTGCCTTTCCTGACGGTGGGCAGGAGGTGCCGGGCTGTTTGGGGCAGGCGAGCGGGCAGCACCGGCAGTGAGCCAGGTGCTGCACACTGCGTCCTGCACACCCGAGCTTATTTCATCTGCTTCACAACATTGCAGTTTGTAGGAGTCACTGATTACAGGAAGCCAGGGCTTGGAGACACGACATGACTTGCCCAGGATCACTGGGCCAGTGTGTGGGGGTGGCTGGGGCAGGGTGAAGACGGGGTCTGTTCCCCACAAGATCCCTCCTGGATGGGGAAGCCCCCAGCATTGGCTCACAGTCCGTTGCACAGCCCACCCCTGCTGCATCCCCCACCCACAGGGAAAAGGGCCCCAGGGATGGTTTTCCCACGAGTGTGCAATTTCTGTGACTAAGAAGATTGCCGCTTCTGAATAATGGCTCCTGCGGAATTATGTTCCGAGCGCGGGTACAGCAGCGCGGCCTGATTTAGCTCCTCGCCGCTCTGAAGTCGGTCGGGAGTTGGGGCGTTTGGGGGGACAGCAGGGGTGCCTGGCATTCTGCGCAGCCCGCTCAGGGTCCTGGGCGGCCGGGCGCCGGGCAGTGGCCCTGGAGGCGCCCTGAGCAGCCGAGAGCACATTCCTGATTTAGCATCAAACGCATCCAGGCCCCATGCTGGGGCCGCGTCTGAGACCCCGCTCTCTGTGGGTGAACAAAACTCCTCGGGGGGCTGCGACTTCCTCCCCACCCAGCCCCCTTGGGTCCCACGCAGAATGGGCCGGAAGCCTCTCCTTGGGTGTTTTTGGGGAGAGGTGCGGCCCCCAGGACTCTCCACCTCGACATGCACACAGCCCACCCGGCTGTCTCCAGACCAGCGTCCTGGTAGAAGTCATACCCCACCAGCACCTCAAGGGAGCTTCAAACATTATTTTAAATTTTTTATTGCTTTGTTAAATATGAGCAGGGCCTCCTCTGCACCAGGTCCCAGGAACAGAGATCAGCAGCCTGACTCCCTGCCTGCAGAGCGATCCTGCAGGTCACCCATCTCTGAGTATCCCGGGAGGCCCTCCTCCCCGCTGGGCACAGACGCAGGTAAAATACCCGGGAAGGGCGGGTTCCCCCAACCCAGGAGCACCCCTTCTGACTGAGGGCCCAGCAGGCTGCCTGAGGGACCCCAGCTTTGTCTTGAAATGCAGTGATCCCCAACATCAAACTTTGACCTTTTTTAACAGAGGTTTTGTCACACACCTCACATCAGGTCACAACATCCCATCCAGGTGGGGATCCAGGGTGATGGCGTTTCTCTCTCCAGCTGCCTCCGTGGCTCCTGTGGCCGGTGGGACTTGTTGTCTGGATCCTCACTCCTCATGGGTTTTGTCTTGTCCCTCCATAAGGCCGTCTTTTATCACTGATGCTCCGGAGGTTGGCTCTGATGCTGTTGCATTTTTACTTTATCCTTCTGGGGAAGGGTTGGTGCTTTCGAGCAGGACTCTTGTCTGTGGCCAGCCTTCCACCTGAATGACGCATTTGCCCCCTGGCCCTCCCAGCCCCCTGCAGGCTCCTGGCCTCAGTGCCACGCTCTGGGGGCCTCCCTCAGCCCCTCCTCCGATTTGCCAATTCTCTCTCCAACTGCATCCAGACTGGCGTTGATCCTGACTTTTGTGTGTTGTTTTATTTTTTTTGTCCAAATGATAATTTTTCATACCCAAGAGTTGTAATTTTCAAAAATAGACACTTGTTCGTTTTACTTCTTAGACAGAAGCCAAATTTAGTTCATAATATTTTTATCCACGCCTTGCTGAGGATGCTAAACACATAGAAATGTGTCTCAGGCATTCTTGTTGTCACATGGCTTTTACTTCACCTGAAATGAATCCACCCGTCCACCTGCCCATTGGCGATGTTCTTGGTCGTGTTCACGTTTCCTGGTGTCAGTTGGCCCAGTGAACCTGGAAATTCTGGTGTGTCTGCCCTTTGGGAGCAGAGGATCCTTTCTGTCGTTGTCAGTGTGGTTGATTCCGGGCCTCCTGGAGGGTGTCGTGAGTTCTGAGAAGCCCTGGGTGCTGCTGGGCCTGAGGGACCCTGCTGGGGCATCGCCGCCCTTTCCAGCCCCTCGCAGGTCCTTGTCTGGGTCCCTGGGGGCACTTAGCCTCCCTGCTGGACCCCCACCCTACTTTGTGTGGCCAAGGCCCCAGCCCTGCCCGCCTGCCCTCTCCCCTCCCCCTCCCATCCATGGAGGCATTTCCTGTTGAGCATCATCATCGTGATGGACTGTTTCAGACACATGGAGAAGGATGAAAGCTGTGTAAGGAATATGTATGCCTGTCACCCTGCACCACGGGCATTACCATTCCCCCATCTTTGCCTCGGCTCTTTCCCTGCAAAACCCCTTGCGTTCCATTGTTCTCCCCAGCTTCCCCTTCCACACGCCCTCTCCCAGGGTTGGGCTTGCCCTGCACACCCACGCGTGCGCACACACATGTGCGTTTCCCCCAGCTGTTCCAGGTCGTCTCCTTGGCCCAGTGACGTCCATGCTGTGGTGGATGGGCTGGACAGGGGCTGGCAGGGGGCAGTGAGGCCAAGGCTGCTCGGCCACACGGCCAGGGCTGTGCCGGGGGTGGCACAGACGCCCCTTCCCAGGAGGCAGCTTTCCCGAGAGCGAGGTGGACACTGGCAGAGCCTCTGCAGCCTGAAGTCTGGCTTCTCGGCCACACAGAAAGCCCAGCCCCTCCTGACGGTTCCAGAAGGCCACCCAGAGTCCGGCTTTGGGGCCGCCCAGGAGAGCAGGGCTTGGTGGGTGGCATTGGCTGGGTGTGAGGGGCTTGCCAAGTCTGTCCCTCTCCACCCATCCTGTGGGTCCCTGGGGAGGTGACTCCTGCCTTCCTCAGTCCCTTTGTTGCCAGTTAGGGGTGGCAGTGCTGCCCCCAGGGCTCCATGAGCCTCAGCAAGACCAGATGCAGACGCAAGGGTGGCCATGGCCAAGCTGGGAGGCCATGGACGGTTTGGGGACGGTTATGTCTCCGGAAGCCATCAGGGCATCGACAGACGACGCCTCGGCTCACAGGCAGATGTGCTCCTTCCTCTCTGGGCTTGTTTTCCAAACAATTTGCTTAACGTGATTCCCAGGGAGTCGACCACGAGTAATCGTGTTTACCCGATGCCGTGGGGTAATCCTGTGCCTCACCGGCAGGCAGGGCGGACACGGGAGAGGAAGTGCCTGGCTGTCCGGTTAATGGTCCCCGCATCCCCTCCTCTTCTCTTGCAGAGAAGACAACGCACCAGCCCTGCCCTCAGTGTCGCGATGGAGCCTCTGTCCCCGGCCTCCGCACTGGCCAGCTGGAACACCTCCTCAGCGGCCACCAGTGGAGGTGGCGAGAACGGGACGCTGGTGGGGCCAGCACCCTCGCCGGGGGCCCGGGCGGTCGTGGTGCCCGTGCTGTACTTGCTAGTGTGCGTGGCGGGGCTGGGCGGCAACACGCTGGTCATCTACGTGGTGTTGCGCCATGCCAAGATGAAGACGGTCACCAACATCTACATCCTCAACCTGGCCGTGGCCGACGTGCTGCTCATGCTGGGGCTGCCCTTCCTGGCCACGCAGAACGCCATCTCCTACTGGCCCTTCGGCCACGTCCTGTGCCGCCTGGTCATGACGCTGGACGGCATCAACCAGTTCACCAGCATCTTCTGCCTGACCGTCATGAGCGTGGACCGCTACCTGGCCATTGTCCACCCCATCCGCTCCACCCGCTGGCGCCGCCCGAGGGTGGCCAAGCTGGCCAGCGCCGCAGTCTGGGCCTTCTCGCTGCTCATGTCGCTGCCGCTGGTCATCTTCGCAGACATCCAGGAGGGCTGGAACACCTGCAACCTCAGCTGGCCGGAGCCCGTGGGCCTGTGGGGTGCCGTCTTCATCATCTACACGTCCGTCCTGGGCTTCTTCGGGCCGCTGCTCGTCATCTGCCTGTGCTACCTGCTCATCGTGGTGAAGGTGAAGGCGTCAGGCGTGCGCGTGGGCTCCACGAGGCGGCGGTCGGAGCGCAAGGTGACCCGCATGGTGGTGGTGGTGGTGGTGGTGTTCGTGGGCTGCTGGCTGCCCTTCTTCATTGTCAACATCGTCAACCTGGCCTTCGTCCTGCCCGAGGAGCCCGCCTCTGCCGGCGCCTACTTCTTCGTGGTCATCTTGTCCTACGCCAACAGCTGCGCCAACCCCGTGCTCTATGGCTTCCTCTCTGACAACTTCCGCCAGAGCTTCCGGAAGGTTCTGTGCCTCCGCAAGGGTTCAGGTGCTGAGGACGCAGATGCCACGGAGCCTCGGCCTGACAAGGGTGGCCGCCCAGAGGAGGCCACGCTACCCGCCCGCAGCTCCGAGGCCAATGGGCTCATGCAGACCAGCAAGCTGTGAGGGCCGTGGGCGGGCGGCACCGGGTGGCTCCTGCCCCTGTCTGGTCTCGTTCTCCC
This sequence comes from Equus quagga, assembly GCF_021613505.1. NCBI lineage: Eukaryota > Metazoa > Chordata > Mammalia > Perissodactyla > Equidae > Equus > Equus quagga. Next base: position 993,985 of record NC_060273.1, read on the forward strand.
AGGCAGAACACTCCCCCAAGACTCGGGGGCCTGCCCAGCTGACCCCCTCAGCGGCCTGGAGGTTCCCTGTGGTGTGAGGACCATGGGTGGTCCTGGTCCTGCAGTGACAAGCTGTCACTTTCACCAGTCTGTTGTCGCCATGCAGGCCAGGTCCCGGGATGTTAGGGGGTGGGTAGGACAGGCCTGGGTGTCCCGGGCAACAGTCAGGGCATCCTGACCCTCCAGTCCTGTCCTCAGGCTGCGGGAGTGACCATCGGTGTGAGCTGGTGATGGCTTGCCCGGCCTCCACCCTCTTATCACATGTACCCCCCACACATCAGCCCTGTGTCCCCTGGTCAGCATCAGGTGCTGCTCTGTGAAACTGAAGAGCCAGAAGGCGCTGGGCTGCGGTCTCTACCCCAGAGCTCTCAGGACCTATGGCTGTGCTGACTTTGGGGGTGGCAGGTGTGAAGCTGCACACGGCCCCCCGGCAGCGAGTGCACTGGCATTCCAGGGGAGACAGCCAGGCCTGCTGAGCTCTCCTGTCCTCGAGCCCCCATCCGCCCTGCCACCCATCCCCGTCACTGTCTCTCCCTTCCTGGCTGGCTGCAGGCATGGTCCCAGGAGGCTGCTGAGGTTGGGCGGGGCTCCGTTGGTCCCACCGTGGAAGCGAGTGGGGAGGGCAGCAAGTGCAGAGGGAGAGCGAAGGGGCTGAGGTCAGGGGTGGAGAGTAGGCCCCCAGGCTTCGGGGGTGACACAGGTGTCCCCAGGAGCACAGCGAGAGGCCCTCCTGGGGAGGGGCAGGCAAGGACGCAGGAAGCTGCAGCCGGCTCTTCTGCTTTCAGCAGGGGCTCCGGCCCGGGAGGGAGAGTGGATAGGAGCAGAAGAGAAATATCCAGACGGCAGTGGGGGAGCCGCCTCCCAGCGCAAATAGCAGGCGGCTTGGAAAGGTAGTGCCGTGTAGGCGTGAAAACACCAGCAAATGCCAGGCCCCTGAGGAATTCTGCGTCCCTGGACAAGAGTGGTCTTATCCACCCCCAGAAACGCCAGCTCCTCCCGCCACTAGGCCTGTGGGTCCCTGGAAGATGCCCACGCTTTGCTGGGAGCCCGGGGCCTTGGGCCTCTCTCTGAGGCTGGAAGGAGAAGGGTCAGAGTTGGGGGCTCACTCAGCCCGCGGGGCCCCCATCTGGGATAGCCCTGCCCGGTGCCACCCCCATCTTGGCTCGGGCTTCCTGGGTCTTCCCAGAGCAGGACCCTGACCCCCAGGAGGGCACAGGGAGCAGGCAGAGATGTACTGGGCAGGGGACAGGCCTGGTCCACGCTGCCCGGGCCTGAGCACTGGCCAGACAGAGGCCAAGCCCTGGGAACACCATCGCATAATGAGGGCGCTTGTGTGTGACAGCCGCTCTCCTGAATAAACGAGAGGATAAATGTTTGACTCTTTCCCAAAGCAAATATTGTCCCTGGAGCCGATCGAAGCTGGTGCAAATCAGAGGCAGTGGATGGAGGAGCCTGGGGTGGGGGTGGGCGGACCCCTGGCTGGAAGTGGGCAGCTGGGTCACTTAGACGTAACAAAGCAGAGGTGTAAACCAGCTTGGAAGGGGGGAGTGGTGTTTCCCCTCAAGGCCCCAGGACGGGGCTGGGAGTGGGAGACTGGTTGGGGACCCTCTTCCTGGGTGGGTGGGGACCCAGCAGCCTCCAGGGCTCCAGGCTGAGTCTCCATCCCTCCTGGGCTCAATTTGGGGCGCAGGGGGACAGCTCCTCCATTCCAGAGCCTGGAATCAGAGTCAGCAGGTACTGGTGACCAAACCCATTCCTGACTTGCCCTAGGGACAGCATCCCAGAGCGAGGCAGGGTGCCCAGGGAGAAACTGAGGCCTGTTCACCCTGTGCCTCCCCTACACGGTCAGGCCTCCCCCAGGATGTGGATACAAAGTACATCTGCTCAGAATGACTTTGGGGAGCGAGCAGATGGCTCAGAAATCTCTGCCCAGATCAATTTCTCCCAATTGATCCGACATCGCGAGCTCCCTCCCCAGGGCCGCGCCAGCATGGGGACGACAGACGCCAGCAGTGTCCTGACCGGCTCCTGCCCTTGTGGGGTGTGAACGTGTGCGTGTGCATGTGTGTGTGGACCCAGTGGGCGGGGGAACCTGTGGGATGTTCCGTGAGACTCCAGGCAGCCGTGGACGCTGGGTCTAGGTGGACGTGGGGAACGAGGCTTGACCAGCGTGGACAGTCCTTGAAGCCCCCAGGGGGGATGGGGCATGGAGCTGGAGGGAACGAGGACCTGGACACCCCCGAGCATCTGTCACGGGACAGGGCCATGAGTGTGCCAGGAGGAGCATGGGCCCTGGGAGCCAGTGGACACGGGAACACATCCTGGCCAGGCCGCTGCCCTCCTGTACCCAGCGCAGGCTGGGGACAGCTGTCGGGGCCCCAGAGCCTCCACACTGCCTGCAGGTCCGGCATCCCCAGGCCCTGATTGGGAGTGGGGGGGGACATAGAGCAAACACCCTCTGGGGGGGTGACGACTTTATGGGCTTTCTGTCCGCATCAATGGGTTTTATTGGCCGCTGGGCTCCAGTGGCTCCCGGAGTGACCTTGCTCAGGAAATCCGGCCCGGGGCCAGGACGCGGTGCCTCCGGGATGGGGGCAGAGGCAGGAGGGGTCTGTTTGCCTGGCAGGGTGGGGCACGAGTGGGAGGGCGGGTGATCAGGGCGCAGCTCCCACAGGCAGAGCCGGTCTTGTACCCCAACAGTGAAGGAAACTGAGTCTGGCCCATCCCGGGGGCTGAGCGAGGCTGTGCTCACAGGCCCCGGCGGGTGGCGGCTCCTCCCAGCTGAATCCCCATCGGCAGGAGGGGTGTCGGGTGCCCTGGGTGGGGTCCTGAGGAGGGGTCAGAAGAGCCCACCCTCCTTGGATGTCCTGTGACAGGACGATGGGCGGACCACGGGCAGACACCAGGAAGGACTTCCCACAGGAACCTGGGGACCGAGGGGGCTGTGATGTCCTCTGGTGGGGTCAGGGAGACTGAATGGCATTGGGAATAGGATCTTCGATGGTCACCTCTCAGGCCCCTGCAGAACCCTGGATCTCAAGGGCTGGGTGGAAAGGAGGACCTGGAAGGACACCTGAGTCTGTGACCCTCCTCCAGCCCTGGCGACAGGGGTCCCCAACCCCAACACTGCCGGCTCCCCTCTGTTGCAGCCAAGCACACTGTCCTGTTCTGTGCAGACTGGCTTATGCCATCCCAGCTCCTGAGGGCTGGTCTGGCCACCCTGGCCCTGAAGGGTGTTTGTTGAGTGAATAATTGAGTGACATTAAGTGGTGGGCACTCTGCCAGGTGGGGGACCTTACCTTGAAGGTCCTGTGACTGCCCAGGAGCCTGAGGGGGGGTTCCCCATTTCTGCCCCTCCCTGCCCTGGGGCTCTCACCTCCCTCCAGGGCCCTGGCCCCTCCCGGTCCCAGGCCCACTCTCTCCCCTCCGTCAGGCTACATATCTGGAGATGGTGGTGACAGCTGTGCATTTGCCAGATTCTCACTCACGGGGATCAAGGGGCACCATCTAGGTGCCTGGGTGGGTCCCAGCACTGGGGGGGCAGGGACTCCGCCCAAGCAAACATCCCTCCTCAGGCGGCTGCCTCGAGAGAGGGGCTTGAGGCCCTTCCTAAGCCAATCTGATCCCCGACATTTGCACCCACGGGCCAGTATCCATCCTCCAGGCCACATTCATGTGTGTGAGTTGCTCTGGGCTGTGGGTGCAGGGCAGGGGTGCCCTGAGGGGAAGGGGCACAGTCCTTCTGGGGCTGTCCGCAGGGCTGGTTCTCAGTGGAAGAAAGTGAGCACTGGGCAGGGGGCACCGGCCGTGTCTCTCTTCTGCCCGACAGCCCTCGTGGCTCCCGCTGCCCCAATGTCTGCCGCACCCCGTCCCCACTCTGCGGGCAGCCCCATCCATGTGCGCAGTTTGAGGAACTTTAATTAAAGGACACTTTGCAGGGCGGTGGGTGGCACAGTGCCCTGGGCTGACAATGTTGGGGCTTTACGTCCCAAGGGTGGGGGATGGGGTATCAGAACCAGGAGACCAAGGGGCTTCCTTCAGCCGAGGCAGCAGCCACCTGGTGGCCAGTGACTGAGCCCTGACCCTCCCTTCTTCCTGCACCCTGCTGGGCTCCCCACTGCAGGACAGAGGAAGCCTGGAAGCTCCACAGGGGTCGGTGTGACGGGAAGGGGTGGACATGGGGCGACAGAACTTCCCACACCAGGTTGTGGCCTCGCCCGGCCCTCTGCACGATGGGTCTGTCCATGCTCCTCCGAGGCCACCCTGTTGGGAGCTGGCCAAGCTGGGGGCTCCACCTGGGTCCCCCACCAGGCCCTGCCCACATGTTCCCTGAGGGACACAGGTGACGGTGCTGACCAGGCAGCCTGGAGAGAAGACTATCTAGATGCCGACACTCTGGGGGGTTTGGAAGGAGCACCCCTGGGCCCATGGTGACCACGATGGGTTTACTCCTTGCCTGTCCTCTCATCTGTCTGTCTGTGCAGGCTCTCTGACGGCAGGAAGCCCCCCGTGGCTCCCCAGGGCAGGAGCGCTTCCCTGTGTTTTGCATTTTGGCTTCAGGATTGATATAGAACCCTGCTTCCTGTTTTTACAAAGTCAAACCCATCACTCGTCTACTTGGGGAATTCTTCCACTCTCTTTAGAATCGAGAAGTCTTTCCCATCCAGAGATTAGTTAAATATCCCCACATATTTTTTTAATCGTGGTAAAATACACACAACATAAAATTCACCGTCACCACTTGAAGTGCACAGTCCCGTGACATTAATTACACTCATGCTGCTGTGCAACCGTCATCTCCAGAACTTGGGCATCTCGCAAAACTGAAACTGTCCCCACTAAACAATCCCCCAGCTGCCTCCCTAGGCCCCTGGCCCCCCACCGTCCTGCTCCCCATCTCTGTGATTTGACTCCTCCAGGGGCCTCCTATGAGTGGAATCACACGGCGTTTGTCTTTCTGTGTCTGGCTCATTTCCCTGAGCCTCGTGTCCTCAGGTTCAGCCAGGTCGTAGCAGTGATATTCCACTGTGGGTACCACATTTGTTTATCTGTCCATCATCGATAGATCACTTGGGTTGTTTCCACATTTTGGCTCTTCTGAATGATGCTGCTGTGCCTGTGGGTGTGTATCCCATGTATCTGTAATGATTGCCTTGCTGATGACTCTTTCACTCAACTGCAGTTTGCCTTGGCACAGGAGGCGAACCTCCGATGGACATCCCCCTCCTCGCAGCCTCCGGCTTTGCTGGCACGTGCACGCTCCCTTGTCCTCTGGGATGACAGACCTTGGGGCTTCCATTTGTCCCTGACTGGTGCCCACTGCATTCATAGTTACATCTTCAAACTCTATTTCAGTATCGACTAGGACAAGTGTCCCCACAAAACGGAGCTGGGTCACAATCCTCGAGGTTCCTTCTGCGTATTCGTTCTTCCAGGTTCTCTCCAACATTATTTTTTAAAGTGAAAAAAATGGATTTTATGCCCAAATGTTCATAATAGCACACCCATAATGGCCTCATTCGAGAAACACCCCAAATATTTATTGACGGATGACGGATAAACAAACTCCGCTTCATCTAGACCGTGGGATGTTATTCGGCCACAAGAAGGAGTGAAATCCTGACACATTCGGCGACCTGGATGAGCCTGAGGACGGCGTGCTCAGTGAGGGAGGCCAGACGGAGAAGGCCACGTGGTGCGTGAGTCTATTTCTGTGAAATGTCCAGAACAGGCTGACCCACGGGGACAGACAGCAGATCGATGGGCGCCAGGGGTGGGAGGAGGGGACAGGGAGTGACCACAGATGGTGACGGGGTCTCTTTGAGGGTTCAAAATGTCTGGAACCAGATACAGGATGTGGTTGCACAGCACTGTGAATGTGCTGAATGTCTCTGAATTCTGCACTTAAAAATGGTTCGTTTTATGTTTTATAAATTTCACCTAAATTTAAAAAATGGATGTTTTACTTGAATTCCACTCAACAGATAAATATGGATGAATTGGCTGGCCGACGGGCTTCCCTCTGTCAGGAGAAGGCGCAGCCACCCCTCATTCGTGTCCCTCGGCCCCCCCTTCCCCCGGCTTCTCTCCCCAGTGGCGGGGTCCCCTCCTGATTGTGTCGCCCGCTGTGCTGATGGGGGTCATTCACCCTCTTAGATTCCCAGTGGTCGGCAGCGCCCGGGTGCATTGACTTTCGTGTCTCCGGCCTCCGTGTGGCCCCCCCAGGCTGCTCAGCTGCCTCCAGCCTTTCTTACCTCGTGGAGACAGTGCCTCTGCATCAGCCCTCCTTGTCCTCTGTTCTCAGTAGGTTTTTTTTAAATAAATAAGCTTGGAGGGTGTGAGGGGTCACGGGACTGCCGTCTCCTCCTGGACCCTCCGGCAGTTTGCATCCCCCTGAGTGTCCCCCTCCAGTGCCCTGAGGCTCTGGGGGCATCTTGTTGGGGGTCTCGGCCACGTGCAGGACATGAGCCCCACCCCACCCCTGGTTCACTGAGGATGCAAGTCACCTTGGCGCTTGGATGCCCTTCTTGGCCTGACCGGCTCTACCTTCCTGGGTCAGTGGCTGGGAGCAGGGTCTGTCTGGGGAGCTCGGCCGAGCTGCCCCTGTGATCCCTGCCTGGCTCCGTGGACAGCCAGGCTCACATGGGGAGGTGAGAAGGAGGCAGGGGCCGCCGGGTCTGCAGACTCCCCGGGCCCAGGCACCCCTCCCAGGCCACGGTGCTCTCAGCCCTGCACCTTCAGGGTCCCTGGAGGCCGCTCTGGGGGGCCTGGCAGAGGCCCTGGGTCCCCACTGTCCGGCGGGGAGCTGAGAAGAACATGGGCTTGTTTGTAGCCAGAACAGAGACTTCCCTCCCCCACCTCCTGGCCAGGCTGGCCCGTGGCACACAGGGGTGTCTGGGGTTCTGGCTGGGGTTGGGTGCGGAGTCCAGGGCCTGGGAGGATGGAGGGAGGCGGGGTCCTCCCAATGCCCTGCAGACCCCGTGTTCTTGTTCAGGCTCCTTTATCTCTACAGCAGAATCTCCCCACCACTGAGCCCCATCAGCCTCCGAGGTGGCTCCCGTCGCGTCTGCCCGTTGCCGAGCGCCCTGGGTGTGCCCGGCTATTCCAGCCATAAAAGGACACGGGCCGAGGGGCCAAAGGGCAGCCTCCACCCAGCTCAGCGTCCAGGGCTGCCTCCCAGCACCAGTCCTGTCTCCGGCAGGGCCACGGCTCCGCCAGGCCAGGACGTGGCCCCCCTCCCACGTCAAGCCCCCCAGGAGTGTGCTGTCACTGGCCAAGTGCCATGGCCGCGTCTGGTCCAGCGAGGGGTCCCGGGGACAGGGGTTCCCTTTAAGCCCCTGATGCTCTGTGTCTCTGGGTCCGGACGCCTGCTTCTGGGAGGCCCCAGGGAGAAGCTGAGGCCTTGGGCGTGGGGCCTGTGCTCAGACCTGGGGGAGGCCATGACTCCAAACCCCCAGCCCCGGCCCGGGCTCCCCCACCCCCCGACAGGGTGCTGGGTTCAGACAAAGCAGGCTCCTGCCCTGAGGAGGCGGCAGACAAGGTCAACACAGGCACAGGGGTTCTGGAGACGCTTGCTAGCCTCAGTTTCCCTACCTGTCAAGGGAGCCCCACTCTGTGTGTCCGGGAGGCCGGGGCCTGCTCACCACCCCTCCCCCCCAGCTCTGCTTTTCTAGGCTTTTGTGCCCCAGGTCCCCTCTGCCCGGCCCCTGTCCACGGGGCGGGCAGGGAGGTTCCTGCTCCAGCCCCAGCTCAGGGGTGATGTTCCTGTGGGGTAACCGAGCTCCATGTGGGCCGGGAGGGTGTTCGTGTGCCCACCTGCGTCTCCTCCCCCAGCACAGGGACAAAAAGGTGCCTGCGTGTGACATGGATGAGCAGGTCCTCCACCTCCTTCCCACCTGCCCCCATCCGCTGACCATTGTCCAGAGAAGGTCCCCCGGCACGCACACCACCCTCCTTGGGGCCCCAGTGAGCCCGAAGATGTGGGGCCCCCAGTGGGTCATCGATTCATGGGCTGGGGCTCCTGGAGGGACGGAGCCAAGCTGGGGTGGGCCGTGATGGAGGGACCAGCCAGGCTGGGTGCTCTGTGGGCCCAGAGCCCCTGAGGTGGACGAGGACTGAGCAAGCCCCCGTGCTTGTCCAGCACCATGAGGCCCCAGGCAGCCCAGCGGGCAGCCTGCTCCTGGTGCATCCGTGGAGCAGAGGGACCTGGGGCTGCCCTAGATGCCTCCTGCCCCCTCCCGCTCTCCAGCCAGTGGCCCATGGGCTTTCCTTCAGCAAGAGCTCCAGCCCAGCCCAGCCCAGCCCGGCCAGCCTGCAGCTCCAGCCACCTCACCATGGCCCAGGACCTCAGCCACCTTGGCTGGGCTCTAGTGATTTCACACGCTGCTCCTGCCAGGGTCTTGGTGGCCTTTTTGCCCCAGAGTCCTCACTCAGGAGGGAGCAGCCTCGGAAGAGATACTGGAGAGGCCCCAGGGAGGAGGCAGCAGTGGTGGGGCCAGAGGGGCTGGGCAGAAGGTTCTGGAGTGGCCAGGGAACACGTGGCAGGAAAGGAACAGACTGGGAGTCTATTTTAGAGCAGAGCAGCCTGGTGGCTCCAACCCAGGGTCGACAGAGGCCTCCTGCAGAGTGAGTGTGGCCAGCTCCAGGTCCGCCCTCTTGCCCTCAGGCACAGGGGACTGGGGGCCTGGGGCTCCCTCGGGCTCTGGTGCACATGGAGCTATGACCTTCCTCCACCGGCCAGCCCATTCCAGACAGACGAGAGGACGCCACCAGAGCCAGGCCGCGTGTTCAACCGAGGGCGAGCCTCTCGTCCCCACCCAGCCTGACGTCATCCTGTCTCAGGAGCCCTTGCCGCCTGCTAACACCCCCCGAATTTAGCATGTTTCCTGCCGGAATCGGCTCCGAGAGGGCCAGGGTCTGCGTTTGACCACCGGCCTCCCCATCGTCCACCCCGGCACCCAGTAGGTACTTCACAAGTGTCCCCACGCAGGATGCTCCACACAGCCCTTTATAAGCAGAACAGGTCGCTGGACCCAGAGGGCCAGCTCCATCAGGTGCAGAGCCGCCCCCCACCCGGGCTCTCCTCCCGCCTTCCTGGGAGGCAACACTCCGCCTGCATTGTCCCACCGGGTCAGGCCCCGAGCTGCGAAGGTAAAGGCAAGGGCGGGTTTGGGGTCTGGGGGTACGTCTGTCGCAGCGGGCAAGCGTGGGGCCTCTCTGTGGCCGCTAGAGCTCAGTGGCTGGCTTGACCAGGTGGCCGCTGAAGGTGATGTAGAGGTCGCCGTGCTCACCGTAGATGGCGTTGTCACGGTCACGCTGGAACATGCGCACCCAGACGGTGTCGCCGGCATCCAGCGGCAGCAGCAGGCTCTGGGTCTGCATGACGCTGCGCTCGCTGGGCTGCGCGTACAGCACGGCGGTGGCCCGCCGGTTGCACATGACGTGCAGATAGGTCTCCTTGTAGTTCCAGGTGTGCACGTTGAGGCTGAGGAAGTAGATGCCGGGCACAGCACAGAGGAAGCGACCGGAGGCCAGGTCAAAGGCGCTGTCCAGGTTCACCAGCTCCGTGTCGAAGGTCACGGCCTGGAAGTCGTCGGAGCTGTGCAGCCCCTCTCGCCGGCCCACCGAGAAGGCCGCGTAGGCTCGCTGGCATGGGGCGCCTGGCGGCCCCGCCTGCCCCTTCTGACCCTTGCGGCCGCGGGGGCCCCGGGAGCCTGGCGGGCCCTCCTTCCCACTCCTGCCGGTGCGACCTCTAAGCCCTGCTTCGCCCTTTGCACCTGCAGGGGAGCGAGCCGAGGATGCTGGTCAAGGCTTGGGATCCAGGGCCGGACTCACTGACCATGTGGCCTTGCAAGTGATCTCACCTCTCTGAGCCCCAGGCTCCTCGTCCGTAAGAGGGGTGCTAACCCGCCCCTCACACAGGGCAACAAGAAGCCATACCCCAAAGCTGTGGCCGTTCTGGGGCCTGCACAGATTGTCGCATGGGGCCAGCAGGGACAACAGGCTCAGGGCAGCTACCGGAGGAAGGGTCTGAACTGGGCTTTGAAGGAGGAGAGGCCTGGGAAACTGGTGCCCAAGTCCCACCTGAGTGTGGTCTTCTGTGCAGCCCTCCAGGACAACGACCTTTTTGGAGCCCAGCCTCTCTTGCCTTCTCCCAAGGGGACGCCACTCAAGGGGCCACAGGGACCCCACCCTCCCTTCCCCACCTCCCCCAGGGCTGGGCCTGTCAGGGCCACCACCGGCAATGAGCAAGACTGAGGGACCCTCAGGCCCTCTGTTCACAGCCCCCTCCCCAGGCCACTTTGCCTCGTGCTTGAGGGGGCTGCTGGGAGCTGACCGTCCTTACAAGGCTGAGGGAGTGAGGACAGCCGCTCAGTGTGTCCCCCTGGCGCCAAGTGCCTTCCCAGAGCCAGCTCTGCCTAACTCGGGACCCCGGAGCGCTGCCCTCCCCTCCGGCGCCCTCTCCCCTGTGCCCCTCAGTGTGGGATGTCCCTGTGGGGACAGGGGACAGGTGGGGTGCCCTGAACATGGACACTCACCTTTGAGGATTGAGATGTCGATGGTGGGCTGCACACGAGGCGGCCACACCCACTCCTCCCCGTCGCTCATGGGGGCGTGCGGGCCAGGGGCGGCCGGCGGCCAGGCGGGGCGGCAGCAGTGCACACACGGCCTCCGGGGCAGCCCCAGGCCAGGCCAGGCCCGGGCAGGCAATGCCAGGAGGAGCAGGAGGGCAGGGGCTGCCACTGGGGCCAGAGCCTGGGGGACGGGAGAGGGCAGGGAGGGAGGGCATGTGAGGGGGAGACACCCCTGCTGAGCCCCCGACACCCCCTCCCCCCCACAGCCCGGGCTGTGCCCCCTTGTTGGGGGAGACACTGGGTGGGACCAGGGGGTGCCTGTGTGGAGATGGACAGTCGGGCCTCTCAGGGGCCGCAGTGGGCAAGGCCAGACCTTGTCCTGCCCCGGACGGAGGCCTGGCTGTGCCCCCTGCACACTTGGCCGCCAGCCCCAGACAGATGTCACTGATTGATACATGCACACTTTCACCTGGACCTGGACTCAGAATCCTCCTCAACACAGCACGACGGGGCCACCACCAATCTGAGGGGCCAGCACGGGGGACAACTCACCTGCCCTTCAGGAGCCCCAGGCAGCCCCACCCGTCCCCACTGGAGCTTCCTTCCCAGGGGCTGCTGCCTCTGTGGCACCTCCACCCCTCCCCGGGGCCTTAGCTCTGGGCTGTAGCAGGCACCCTGCCTGCCTGGTCCCCAAAGCCCCCATGGCTGGGGATCCCCCGCCTGGCAGATGGAAGGGGAGCCTTCGTGGGGGCGGGGGGCTCTGAGTCAGCCCTCCAAGGCCCCCACCCACCTGTGGGGGGCAGAGCTCTCGGGGAGGGGCAGCGGGGCTGCTTCAGGGAAGGGCAGGGCCCCCCCCGGCTGGCTGGGCCGGGTCCCAGCTTGGCACAGTTTCTGCCATGCTGCCTAGCTGGGCAGAGGGCAGCGACAGCGTCCTGCGCTCCCAGGAGAGGGAGGGCAACTTGGGGGCTGCCCCATGTGGCCCCTCACCCAGCTGTGTGGAAGACGGTCTTTGACCTCCACCAGGCCTGGGCCTCCTGCCTCCACCTCCCCTGTCCTAGGGGACCCTGCCTGACTCCTGGCCCATCCGTGCCAGATCGGGGCACCTCTTCCCAGCTCAACCAGCAGCTGCTGCAGAGAGGGCCTGGGTGAGCCCCACATGCACCTGGACCTCAGTTTCCCCTGGCACGTTGGTCCTGCCTGTCCTGGTCTCCCCAAGGCTGTGTCCAGGAGGCTCAGCCAGGGCTGGTCTCCTGCAAGCATAGGCATGTGGGGTCGGGGTCCTCACTCTTCTCTGGAGGCCAGCCCTGCTGAACAAAGACTCAGGTCCCCTCTTCCAGGAAGCCCTCAGGGATTCTAGTCCAGAGTAAGGTCCTCTTACACTGTAGGTCTGAGACCCACTCCCAGGCCGAGCTTCCCTGGCAGGTGGGACTTCTTCTCTCCACTCCTCCACAGAGCTCAGCAGACCCTGACCCACCCCCACCACCAGTTACATTGGACCCTGAAAGGGCCTCCTGGATTCCTCCCATGGATGGACCTGACCAGAGTGGGTGTCTCTAGGGGACCCCACCCCATAGGCAGGCCTGTGCCTCTGGAGCCCCCACCCTGTCCCTGTGGAGACCTAGGGTCCTGGCCATGCTGGTCCTCTGGCCATGCCCAGCAGCCATTCAGGACTGGAACCCCCTCCTGCTGGGGTCCAGGGGTAGCACAGAACCCCCCCCAAGCCCAGCCTGCCCAGGGGGGCTGTGAAGACCCCCGCCTGCCCCCATGCACCCAGTTACCATTGCACGGCCGTGGGCGCTGCTGCCTGCTGGCCGTCTCCAGCGTCACTGCCCCAGCGGCTGGTGAAAGAGCCCTTTCATGCCGCCCAGGCGCCCACGGCTCCGCCGAGCCATCCAAGACCAACAGACCTCGGGCCAGCCGCAGAGCCCAGGCAGGAGGCTCGCAGGGCCCCCGCCCGCCACCTGCCGCAGGGTCTGTGCAGCCCCGTGACAAGGACTCCAGGGTCCTCCTGTCCCTCCCTGCACCCTGGTGTGGGTCTGGGTGCCTGGGGGCATCTGGGACGGACCAGGTTTGGGGATGGCATCGTGAGCTGGCCGCTGTCCTCCTTTGGCAGAAACCAAGCCTGCTGCCCCATCTGGGTGCAGTGACTTGGGGGAGTCGGGGGGGTGGAGCTGGGGGTGGGTGGAGCCTGCTGAGGGGTTTGGAGGCCAAATAGCGTGTGGAGCTGGAGATGCAGTACAGGGCCACCAGCCCTGCACTGGCCCGCCTGGGCACCATGATGCCCCCCAGCTCTGACTAGAAAAGCAGCATTTGACCAGGCCGGTGGTGTCTGCCTCACCTCCTGCTGTGCCCTCCTGGGGTCACAGTGCCCAGTGGAGCGAGAGGCCTGTGTGACACCCTGCTGGGGGCCTCAATATCGGCCCAGCCCTTCAGCAGATCAGACATGAGCCCCTGCAGTGCACCTGTGGGAGTGACCACAGACCCCTCCCGCCCCGGCAGTGGCAGGTGGGCCACACCCACTGTGAGCGGAAGGCAAGCCCACACCAGGGCCCAGCCTCGTCCCCACTCTGACTCTGGTTCTGTACAGCTGGAGACTGAGCCCAGAGGCAGGGCCGGGCACCTCGGCCTCTGGACTCAGGGCTTGCGATTCCTGCCCCCATCATGCCAGGCCGCCTGTGGGTAGGCGCTGGACAGGCCTGAGGAAGTGTGGCCGCCTTGCTGGGAGGCAGGCTGTGGGCCGCCAGACTGGCTCTGCCTGCCCATCTGGGCACAGCCTGGGGCCCAGCCCTGCACACTGATGACCAGGGAGGGGGCGAGGGTGGGAGGAAAGGGGCAGACCAAGGTGCCTCCGCCTGTGGGGGGCTTCTCGTGCCAGGCAGAGGGGGAGTGGGGCTGTGAGGGCTGTGGACGGGGCAGTGCCACTGAAGCTGGTCCCCCAACCCCAAGATGACAGCCTACCCTCCAGCAGGGCCCAGTGGCCCTTTTAGGGGCAACTGTCTTCACCCCACAGTCAGCGGTGGCACAGACAGAGGGGTGTGAAGACCCTGGCTCACCCGCCTGTGGGTCCCTGCAGCCTCCACTGGGCAGCACGGCTGCGACCTGCTTCTGAGATGGAGGCAGCCCTGTGGGCAACACGTGGCCTGGTCTCCTACCTCTCAGCACCACCACCCTGTGGGAGCCGCTGGACCCAGGGGCAGGCCGGGGCTCCTCTCTGGCCCCCATCATCGCCTCTGGGGCTCCTACATCTCCCTGCGCGCTCGGCCGCTCCCTGGGTCTGAGCCTCGGTCTCCCCACAGTATCCTGGGCACCAATGGCTCAGAAGTGGCGGGAGGGCCCCCTGTGGTGGATGGACATGGGCCAAGCACAGCCACTGGGGGACGCCGCAGCTTCAGCCATGCAGCAGGGCCCCAATGTCCCTCCCCTCTGAGCTCCATGATGCCAGCAGGCAGAGCTGCCCCCCAAAAAGACATGGGTGATCACTGCAAGTCCCCTTCATGGGGAATGGCGAGTTGAACTTGTCCTGCATGTGGGAGGCACCTTTTCAAGAGGGTCAGGGTGGCGTGAAGGGCCGGAAATGGGCCCTGGGGTCCCTCTGGGCTGGAGGGCCAGGCTGAGCCCAGGCCTTGGGGACCCTGGCTGGGGAACGTTTGCTGGGAGATGGCTGGCGGGCCAGCTTCTGAGCTGAGGGTTCAGCGAGAGCCAAGGGTGACTCAGCAGGTGGTGAGAGGACCTGGACAGAAATAGCCCTGGCTCGGACATGCAGCCTGGCATCTCCGTGGTGACGGGAGTGCGGCAGAACGCCGCAGCCCCACAGGGTCAGCCGGCTCACAGAGGGGCCACAGCGTCACCAGGGGGGCCGTCTGAGCCCCCTCACTGCCTCCCTTCCCACAGCAGCCCAGGAAGGCCACCATCTCCTTGTGACTCGATCCAGTGCAGCTGGGAACCGGGGAGGGACCAGACAGCCTCCATGGCCCCAACCCAGAGACTGGACTGGGCAGCTGGAGCCTGGAGCATGGGCCCCATGTGTGCAGGGGCTGAAGACAGCTGGGGAGACAGCAACCCTCCTGCTGCTCTGGAGGCCTGAGTCCCCCCTGCAGCCTCTCCCCCAGGACCACAGGGGCACATGACCCCAGCCACCGGGCTCAATGGCTCAGTCACTACGGAGCCTAGCAGGTCAAGGTCCCCAGGCCGCTGGAGAATGACCCCATATGTTGTCACAGCCTCTCCGTCCACATGAACATACGTAGGAATGCAGATAGCAGGGGTAGAGGTGAGGGCCATCTTGGGGTGGGCTCTGCACACAGACCTGCCCTGGGCTGGGGGCAGGGTGGGCTCGGGACCCTCTGTGCTTCCCTTTCTCCAGCCATAAACTGCACTGATGATAAGACTGTGTTGGTCAACACGGTGCCCGAAGGAGCCACCGCTCAGCGCGCTCTAATGACGCCTGGAGGGGGGTGACATATGACCTGGAGTGTGCAGGGGCTGAACCCCTACTGGCAGCGACTGGCCAGCCTCAGGGTAGGCACAGCCATCTGCCCCACCTCCAGGCCCCCCAGAGAGGTTAACACTCCAGAAAGACACAGCCTTGGGAATTTGCCCTGTGGCCTGAGCTGTTCCTCAGCTCCAGAGCCCGATCATGTGTCTCGACAAGGGAACAACGTTTCCAGCCTCCTAGGTGGCCATGAGACAACCACGGACAATGAGCAGCCCGCAGGGCGGCCCCCGGGGATCATACCCACCACCCTCCCAGCCTCCTGCCACCAGCCGAGCTTCAGGATGATGAGCTTCACATGCACCGCCCCCCACTTAGCACCCCATCAGCTGCCACCCTCCTCAGGGCTGGGACGAGGACGTGCTCAGCACGATGGCAACACTGCTGTGGAACCGGCCTCGGCCACAGGGCGATAATGAGGGCTGAGTGGCCTGCGTGCACAGCAGGAATCATTATCTCCCAGCCTCTTAATGGCCGCGTCCCTGAGAGTCCTGTTGGTGAGCCGTCGCTGGGAAGCAGACGGCAGCCAGGAGCTGGTCGGGGGCGGGGGAGGGGGCTCGGACAGAGGGGCCTCACCGCCTGCCGACCATCCACAAAGTGCCTGGCCCTCCTCGGGGGGAGCCCTGGCTGTTGCACCCATGGGGGCCACAGTTCTGTCCAGACCCAGGGACACAGGGTGCAGGGTGGCGTGGGACCAGGTGGCCAGTGGGGGCTCTGCGGTCCCCACCCCCCCCACACCCCACCTGCCTCACTCACTGGACGAGGAGACTGGCTGCCTGAGGTTACCAAGGTGTCTGGGAGTGGAGGCCCCCTAACCAGCCCGGACTGCCCCACCAGCTCAGGGTCTGTCGCCCCGGATGCCCAGCCTGTGCCAGGTAGGAGTGGCGGGGAGAGGTCCCATGGGTTCCTGGGGTGGTCACTGCCCCAGGCCCTGCCTGGCACCCTCGAGGGGCTTTGGGGCACTTTGTGGACACCCACAGACCTGGGGCCAGGTCCCTCGGGGGAGAGCCCGGCCAGCAGTGTGTTCTGACACCTCTGCTCCAGGCTCACCTCCTGCTAACAAGGGGACAGCCCATCAGCCTCGCGGTGACAGTGTCCAGGGCACATGGAAGGAAAAGAGCAGTGATGTGGTGACCAGAGACTGTGACGAGTGGACCGGAGGTGACACTCCCTCTGAAGCATCCTGCAGGTGGCCCAGGTGGGCAGAGAAATCCGTCTGTGCCTCGGTGGGGCTCAGAGCTGGGGAGAGGCCCCCAGTGGTCAGCGATGAGCAACAAAGTGGGGCCTCTATGACACTTGGCTGACCCCTCTCCCCAGGTGGTAACTGGGGGCTGGGCTGGGACAACGAGGTCCATCCACAGGCTGAGCCCACCTGCCCAGGTCGCCGCCTCCAGAGCATGCCAGGACCACATGCCATGAGGAGAAAGCTAATGTGCTCTTTATTTGAGGGGTGGGGGACGAGTCCAGCTGGGTGAGTGGGGGTGCCCACCACGGGGCCAGCCCCCATCACTGGTAGCCGGCCAACTGGAGGACGGTGGGGTAGCGGGCGCGGTGGGTCATGCACTTCTGGCGGTCGATGAAGAGGCTGTTGGTCTTGACGGCGATGTCCTTCTCCAGGCTCATGCGTGTATCCTCCAGGTTGCGCAGCGACTGCTCCGCTTCCAGAAGCTTCTCCCTCAGTGCTGCAAGGGATGCGTTCAGCTGTTCCACCTCGCTCACCAGCCTGCGGGGTTTGGGGGAGGGCGGGGTGAGCTGGGGGGACCAAAGCCTGAGATTCCAGGCCTGGGAACCCCACTGAGGGGTCCTTGCCCAGGTGCTCACCCAGAAAAGGACCCAAAAGTCCTGAAGGAATCCAACCAGCAGTGCTGGGGGGGGGGGGGGGGGCCCAAGAGTGTGGGAGAGGGTGTGTGCCGGGCTCCTGGATGGACGGATGGAAGCCCACGGGACGGGAGGATGAATTCAAAGGACCAGCTGGCTGGGGCCTGAGCTGGGGCCTCCTCCAGCCGACCCCTGACCCCTGACCAGAGGGGCGCCTGTGTCTCAGGACAGTGAGGGGTTCAGTGTTCCACAGTGACACCATGTGGCAGTAACACACAATGGCAGCTGCGCACGGAGGCTCTGGGCTCCTCTATTCCTGACAGCGGGACAGACTCCTTTGGAGCAAGCGGAGAGAGGCCCCCATTTCCTGGATAAATGGGGGACAGAGAAAGAAGAACACCCGAGTGGGGGGCACTTCTGTCCACAGGGGCAACTGGGCTTCGAGCTGGAAAAACAGAAGACAGGAGCCCACCTACCCCACAAGCCTGGACGTGGGTCTGCCTGTTACAGCAGAGGTGTGGATGGTGTCCACGGGGCAGGTGGGACCCTCAGACCCCAAGTTCCTCACCCGGAAGATCACTCACCCCAGCGTCAAGCATCGGGGCGCGCATGGGGACGGGGACCCCGCGTGTGTGTGTGCTGCGCTGTGTGTGGCCCAGAGTCTGCCCTCTGCGCATCTGCTGGGCTGTGTGTGGGGTGTTCATGGTGTCCCCAGAGGTGGAGGGAGGCCCGGAGGCAGGTGGATGGCTCCTGGATGGTGGGCAGTGGCCCAGCCCGCCCAGGACGGCCCCGCACTGCAGGCACCTGAACTGGGCGGTGTCCCGACACAGCTCTACGTTGGGCCGGAGGGAGCGCTGGTACAGGCGGGTCTGAGCCACCTTCAGAGGGGCCTCCTTGTCCTTGATGGCCTGCTTCAGCGCTGCGACATTGTGCTCCTGGTCCGTGATCTCTCGCAGTGTCTGCACAGGACAACCCCGTGGGTGCCAGCGCCTCCCCCACCCCACCCCAGCATACGGGTGGGTCTGACCTCCGCCCCCAGCCCTGGGGCCCTGTCCAGCGCGTGGCCTGTCCGCTGGCTCTGGGGGAGGATGTGCACGGCCACTTCGGCCCTCCCAAGGGCACCCAGGGAGCTGGTGGGACAGCAGAGCCTGTCATCCAGCAGCTCTGGCCTGAGTGCCCCCAGCCCTGAGGGTCACCAGCCCCCGACCCTGGTCAAGAACCAGAGACTCAGAGGCAGTGAAGGTCACCCTGAGCCTAGGGTCATGGCCCAGCCAGGCCCAGGCTAGGCCCAGGGACACCCCACCAGGCAGCCATGCCGGGTCACCTCCTGCCTTCTTCCCTCCTCCTGGTTGCACCTAACGGCCCCTCCTGGTCACTCACTCTGGTGGCAATGCCAGCCGACCACCCCAAATGTCGCTTGGTTTTTCGTTCGTTTAGTGAGGGCCTCTGGGGTCCCTCCGGATGGGCGGGGCAGAGGAGGAGCAGGAGCAAGGCCAAGTCATGACCCAAGCTTGGTGGCCGTGTCGGGCCAGGGCTGGGCCACAAGAAACCCGGTCTCTTTCTGTGGCTGAGGGCGCCCAGCCCCCGGGGCTGGCCGGGGCGTGGCCTGGGCACGAAGTGGACGTGGCCTGGGCGGGGCAGGCGTGACTGGGCGTGGCCTGGGCGCAGCGGCACACCTTGCGCAGGTGGTGCTCCAGCTTGTGGCGCGCGTCCTCCAGCTCCTCGCAGCGGTTCCCAAAGGCCAGGTTCACGGCGTCACACTGCAGCCTCAGGTCCTCGGACGTGTCCCGCAGGATGCAGTCGATGAGCCCCCGCAGGTTGGCCGAGGCCAGGTGCTCGCGCTCCGCCCGGCACAGGTTTTCCTGGGTGAACTTGGCCCACGTCTCAGGCGTGGAGGCACTGCGGGGGTGGGCGTGCGGGCACTGGGGTCCGTAGGGGCACCTGCCAGCGGCTCCGGCCCACTGGTCCCTCCCCACGACCCCCGCGGCCAGTGATCCCCGCGTTCCAGCCTGAACGCTCCCCCAGCCCCCGCCCCGCCCGGTGACCTCTGCACACAGCGCGACCCTGCGTCCCGTTACCTCTCAAGCCCCCAGCGACCTGCGCTCCGCAACTCCACGCCGCGACCCCCGGTGCCCGCCACGCTCCCATGCCTCCTACGCCCACCCCAGCCCCGCGCCGCGCCCCTCTGCCCCGCGTCCCCCAGCTGTGCCTCGCCCCTGCACCCCTGTGTCCCAGTGCCCCGCAGCTCCGTCCCGCGCCCCTGTGTCCCCAGCCCCCCGTGCCCTGTGCTCCCAGCTCCGCCCGGCGCCTCCTGTGCCCGGCGCCCCCAGCGCTTCCCGGGGCTGCGCTGCGATGGGCGGTGGCCTTGCGCCCCCTGCCGGCCGCGCGCGGAGCTGCAGGTCAGCCCCCTGCCTGGGACGGCCCCGTGCGGTGAGGACCCCGGAGGCCGCGGAGGCCGGCGGGATGGGGAGGACGCCCAGCAGAGGGACGGGGAGCCCAGGCAGGTTGGGGGGAGGGGCAAGGGCGCGGGGACAGGGTGTTTGGGCGGAGGACCCCCCGGAAGGACTGGGGCTGGGCCGCCCACCTCTCCTCGAACTTGGTGGAGTGCGGGTGGAACTGCACGTCGGTGCTCTGGTTGTGGTAGCGCGCGCAGGTGTCGTCGATGTTGTAGGCCTCCACCTTGTCGGACCAGTCCATCTCGCACGTCTCCTTGTGCTCCCGGTTCAGCCTGGGGCGGGCAGGGCCTGCGTTTGAGGAGGGAGGGGGAGCTGGGCCTCCCAGGGGCGTGGTACAGGGCAAGCCCCCCAGGAGCCAGCCCGCCTCCAATTCTCTGCTGGCAGCGAGGCCATCTCATCTGCCTAGCGTGGGGGTCCTCGGTCCGCGGGCCCCCTGGCCAGCAGTGTCCAGGAGCAGCTTCCCCACCCCGGATGCTGGCTTGGGCTCTGGACGCCTAGGGCTCACCCCCCACACACACAAGAATCTGCCACCCCCACCCACCAGGTGCCCGCCCGGCCCTGCACTCTGGGCTGTGACCTGGAGCAAGCCCCACCTCTCTGAGCCTCATGGCCAGGTCACCCCGACTTCCTGCCCAGAGCCAGCCCCAGGGATAGGAGAACAGGGGTCATCCCGAGGGCAGCCGTGGAGGCCACAGAGACCCACCGGATCTGGTTCACGGCCTGCATGATTGTCCTTTTCAGGAGCTCCTGAATGTTCCGGATGAGCTCGGCCTCCTGGGGAGAAGACCCCCGTCCCTGGTGAGGATCTGCTGACGGCCGGGCTGCTGTGGGCCCGTGATCCACCCCTTAAACGCCAGGAGGAGCTGAGATTTGGGGCGACATCCAGGGGAGCTGGGGCACCTGACCCCTGGCTGGGTGGCCTGGGGCCAGACGCCCATCTGTTGACCCCCAGTCTCTTTCCTGGAAGGTGGGGCTGAGGCCAGCTCTTTCTCGTCAAGTTTATTCTGGGCTTTTGAACGTTCTCTTTGGTGCACTGCGGTGGGCTCCTGTCTTCTGGGGGCTTCTAATGGGCTGCGGGGCAGGTCACCCAAAGGCCATTCCCACCTGCCCTGGGCTCTGGGGGCCATCCCTGCAGCCCACCCAGGGCACTGAGGGCATCAGCCTGCCTGTTGGCCCCTGGGCAGCCCGGCCCACAGCCTCCAAGGACCCCAGCTCCTGGGGACCAGGTGCCCCCCAGGGCTGCTCCTCAAGCCTTGGGCTCAGAGAGGCCTTCCCCACACGGAGAACACAAGGGGAAACCCTGTGTTTCTTTCTGCGACTCCACGCTCTCATTTTCTGTGTGCAAACAATCCATCACTCTGATTTGAATTTTCACCGCCATCAGGCACTGAGCCCCCATGTGTCCAGGTCTGTCCCCCGTCCCTGCACCATTGCAGGAGTCCGTGCACTGGGCTCAGGGCGGAGGGGTTGCACATGGAGCCTTAGGAGGTTCTTGAGCAGCCGAGGGTGGGGTCAGGTGGTGGGGGCCAAGGAGCAGGCTGGGGCCTGGGGGAGAGCAGGAGGGGGAGGGGAGAGACTCAAGATTCTGGCCTGAGCTTGGGGGTGCAAGGGGTGCCCGGAGCCCCTGGTGGGCTGTTTTCCTCCCCGAATCTCCCATGAGTGCCCACGGCCTGCAGCCTGTTCTCAGGGAGCCCCCAGGCTCTGAGAGCTACCAGAGCTGTACCCACCGGGATCAGGGGCCTGGCCAAGGTACCTCCCTGATCTTTTGGGGGGCTGCCCCAAGGACCAGTCCCGCTGGTGGCCTCAACCACCCCCCCACCCCGTCCACACCTACACACTGGTCTGTGCCTGGATTTCAACCATGGGCGTTGGGGTAGGGGGGGGATGCTATAGTGGGCTTGGCCTCCAGGAGCTCAGGGTCTGGCTAAATTTTCTTGATCTGGGGTGACCCGAGGGGCCGCACAGAGAGTGCCAGGACCCAGGGGTGATCGAGGGACTGCCCAGCAGGTGTAGGTGCCACCAGGACATGACCAAGAGGGGCCCCCCAGCCCTGCACACATTCCAGACCTCAGGGGGCCACCTCAGAGGGCTCAGCTCAGGCCCCGCCGTGTCCTCAGAGGGTGTGTCGAGGGGTGTCAGGGCTTGTGGGGGAACAGGTTAGGCCCCTCCCTGCCTCAGTGGCCTCTGACTGTCCCATCCTCGAGCAAACGTCCACAGCACATGTCCCAGGTGTGAATCCTGTCCTGGCCTGGGCTCTGCCTCATCCCGTGGGAGCCATAATAGGGAGACACTGCAGGGGCCCTGGACATGGGGTTGGGACGAGTGGACAAGTGCCAAGGTCCAGCCCCAGCCCCCATACATGCTCAAACCCCCACGTCTGGACCTGCCCCCAGGACGCAGTGTCTCCAACCCAGCAAGTCTGTGCTGGGGGCCACCTTGCAGGGAGCCCGACCTCGCCCAGCGCCCACTGTGAGGATCAAGCTTGGGCAGGTCAGACTGGGTGCCCCTCTGGGGCCAGGGAGGACACTCCCTCCTGGGTGGCCTGAGCCCGGAGCCTGTCCACAGCCAGGACTGCCCCAGCACCCAGTGCTTCTGGTCCCCAACTTACGAACAGAGCCAGCTTCTCTGTGCCCGGTGTGGGCCTGGGTGTGTGCTCCACGTGTGCATGTGCATGTGTGCATATGTGCAGGGATCCATGTGCACCACGTGTGCATCTGTGTGCAGAGGGTTTTGTGTTCTGTGTGTGCGTGTGTGCAGAGGCATGTGCTCCATATGTGCACGTGTGTGCTCCGTGTGTGTGTGTGTGGAGTGGTGTGTGCTCCATATGTGCATTTGTATGCAGAGGTGTGTGCTCCACGTGTGTGTGTGGAGAGGTGTGTGCTCCATATGTGCATGTGTGTGCTCCGTGTGTGTGTGGTCCATGTGTGTGTTTGTATGCAGAGGCGTGTGCTCCACGTGTGTGTGGTGTGTGTTCCATATGTGCATTTGTATGCAGAGGTGTGCGCTCCATTTGTGTGTGTGCACATGGTGTGGGCTCCCTGGGCCTGTGTGCAGCCACGCGGTGCACTGGTGCCAAGTCTTCATCTTCCGGTGTGGTGGGCTCACGTGTGAACCCCCTGGGACAGGTGAGGGTGGGGTCTGCCGTTCTGGGAGTTGGCGTGGGCCGGCGCACCTTCAGCAACTCCACCTCCACGTGGTCGCGCACGAGGTCGGGGTGCTGGCGCCGCTGGCGACACTGCAGGTTGTCAGTGGCGATGCTGAAGGGCACGGCCGTGGTGTCCAGGGCGCGCTCCAGCCGCTGCTTCTGCGCCAGCAGCAGGTCGGTCTCGGCCACCAGGTCGTGCACCTCGCGCTGCAGCTCCGACTTCCAGCAGTGCGTGTCCTGCAGCCGCTGGCCCACCTTCTTGGTGGAGTCCTCCTGCGTGCGCTGGGCCAGCGCCTCCGTCTCGGCCGCCAGCTGCCGGCTTTCGTGGCGCTGCCGCTCCGACTGGTCACGGTCGGCGAAGGCCTGGTGGTAGCGGGCGTAGCAGTTCTGGAACCACTCGTCCACCAGGTACTTGGCCGTGCGGAAGCCGGCGGTGGCCAGGCCCGAGGACGTGTAGGCGCCCGTGTTGCGGGCCACATCGTACAGCTTGCGGGGCAGCTCGCATGCCGGCACCGTCTGCGGGGCGGGCTGCTTGGTCAGGAGCACGTCTGTCTGCGCCATGGTGCCCACCCGGCACGGTCAGCAGGGCAGCTCCAGCCACTCTGTCCCCGGAGCAGGACGGCCCCTGGTCTCCCGGAGACAGGTACACACCAAGCCCTCCTGTTGCTGGGCGACGGGGACCCCTCCCCCAGCGGCCCTCTTAAAGGGCCAGGCAGGGCCCCCGTCCGGCGCCTGCCGGGAGTCGCACCGGGGCCCCGCCTCTTCCGCCTGTCTCCTTCATCCCTGCGGGGTCTCCCCTGGGCACGCAGGGGCCGACGCGTCTTTGATGGGGTCTTGAGTTCAGCCTCCAGTGGGAACCTGAAGTCAGACGCCCGAATCTGCCCCACACGGGAGGACGCAGGTCCTGTCCCGGGGCCAGTGTCCCCAAGGCCGCCCAGGGCAGGGCTCATTCCTGGTCCTGGGGCGCATCTGGTCCCCCATCCGGAGGGCAAGCCGGAGCGCTGGGGGACGCCCAACATGGCCAGCAGAGGGCGGCGTCAGCCGTGAAACGCTGAGCGCGGCAGCGGTTCCTGGTTCTCCGCTTCAGCTCTCCCCCTCCCGCCCGCGAGACCCCCCAGTGCTCTCTGCAGGACGTCCCCACCCCAGCACAGTCCCGCGGCCCCTGCCCCTCCTCTCTCGCTGCCACCTCGTCCCCCACTCACCCCAGGACTCCTCCTTGGACACCAACCTGGGCTGCCCCCTTCCCGTGGCCCTGACCTTTGGTTGGGCCCCCCAGGTGACACCACCTGGCACACAGCAGGGCTTCACCAATGCGGGCTCGGGGACAGCAGCTTGAGACGTCCCCCCGCACAGACTGATCCAGGGCCGGGCCTCGTGGGCAGGGACAGGGGACTCTCGGGGCTGCCGTGGCCTGAGGACCATCCTCAAGCCTCTTTGTGCCTCGATGTCCCCAATGGAAGCAGACACACAGGGTCCACTCAGGGTGGGGCCCACAGGCAGGACCACGGTTCACCTTTCGTGAGAACCTGCTTCTCCCACGGTGTCTGTCTGTGGCCGGAGCAGGTCGACCTGCTGACCCTCCCCGGGAGCCAGCGGACCCAGGGGACCCGCCGGAGCACACAGGGCTGAGCTCCATGACCTTGGACAACCTTGGGGTGCGGCGGCTGGGCTGGCAAGGAGTCCTGCCAGCATGGAGGTCCCCCTCTAACTTACTCAGAGACAGGACATGGTCCCCAAGGTGGGTTCCAGGCCCACCTGCCCTGCAGTGAGGCTGGACCAGCAGGACTTGAGCAAATGCCTGCCAGGGGACTGGGGCCCCACCCCAGCCCGCGGCAGACCCCCAGGTCTCCTCACCCTTGGTCCCCGGGCGAGAGGCGATCCTGGGGTGAGACGCCCTGGGAGGACTCTGAGGTTGGAATCTGGCCCTGCCCTTGTCTGCCATGTGGCTGGGCAGGTGGTCCTCTCTGAGCCTCAGTTTCCCCATCCGGGGAGTGGGGTTGCAGTGCCCACTGCATGGGGCTGCTGTGGGCACGGCCTGAGTGGAGGCCAGTGAATGTCTGGCCCAGCGCCTGGTGCTGGGAGTGACCAGCACCCTCCTTGGCCCCTTCCCGCCCTATGCAGCCTCAGGGGTCTCTGGGCCTGAATCCCCAGGCAGGTCGGCTGCAGGGGCTGCAGCGAGTGAGGGCTGCGAGGGCACCGTGGGCACAGCGTGCATTGGGGCATGGAGTGCGGCTGAGCATGGGCAGACAGGCAGGCTTATTGGATTTATTTGTTTCCAAATTGCATTAGTAATGGGAAAATTGAGTCTCAGGACACGCCGAGGTTCCCCGGGCTAAGTCCTTGCCAGGCACCCTCCTCCACAGCGTTCAGACAGCGGCTCGGAACCTGCCGTGGGGGAGGAAGGGCCTCAGACTCCACGTGAACACCCCCAGGGACTGGGTATCCCCTGTTCCCAAGGCAGTCCTGGAGGACACCCCCCAGCCTGCAGCCCAGGGCCCTGATCCTCTAGGAGAAACTGAGGCAGGAGGCAGCAGAGGAGGAGGGAGTGACTGATGGTATTCCTCCCTAAGAGCTCACACCAGCCCCTCAGGCCCCTGCACCCGACTCTCACATGGCCTCAGGCGTTACTCTCCCTTTGCACAGAAGGGACACTGAGTCACGGGCAGACAGCTCAGCTGGGAGGCAGCGGGCAGGATTCACACACAGGCCACTGGCTCACCTCCAGGACCCCCCAGGGGGAGCGGCACAGAGAGGATGCTGGTCCTGTGTTTCTGGGCAGAACCTCGCAGGGAGGGGACAAGCCCAGGTCCCCGATGTGGGGCCTCTGCAGCCCCTGGCTAGACCTGCTGGCACCAGCATCCCCTCAACAGACTCTGAGGCGGAGGGGTCAGCGGGGCCCCTAGCAGCCGGGCAGTGGGTTTCCAGGCAGTTGGGGGTCAGGGGGGTTCACGAGAGCCCCTGGGTCGGGACCCAGACACAGGGAGGGCAGGGCCAAGGCAGCAGTTGGAGCTTCCGGGGGTGGCCAGCCAGGGGCAGGGCACGGCTCTGTGACAGGTGTCCCTGTGCTGGGGGCGGTTTGGAGGGAGATGGACCACCTGGAGGTCCTACAGGCATCTTGTGGGCACCAGGCCTCAGGCCAGCTGGTGATGGCTGCAGAGCCACTGACCCCAGCTCTGCAGGAGGCCCTGGACGCTGGGCAGCCCAGGGGAGCCACCCCCACGCCCATCCATGTTCACGGAGGGCCTGGGCTCTGTCCCCACGCAGGGCTTGCTCACCATGGGGTCACCCTGGAACGGCTGTGACCCATCGGGGGGCCATGTCCCCGTCCCCAGGGCCCCCAGCAGGCATCCTTCATGGGTGGGCCTGGTGAGAAGGGCGCCCTGCTGGGCCCAGTCCAGTGTTCCTCAGGCCTGAGGCCCCCCCAGCCCCGCTCTGTCCCCAGCCTGGAAGTTAACCAGATGGGGAGATAGGAGCCTGTCACTTCTGCTCAGCTTCACAGCCTCCAGCACGTCCCAGGAGGCCCAGGTGGCCCTGACGGGCCCAAGGTCACTCAGACGTGGGGGCGGAGCAGAGAATCAGCCATCTGGCCTCGGCAGGCCCCAGCTGCGTCCCCGCTCCCCCACCTGGAGTGACAGCTCAAGGAGCTCTCGAGCCTCTGAGCAGACCTACCTGCCGGGCGCAGGCGGGGGGCCCGTCCCCTCCCCACCCAGCTCTCCCCAGGCCAGCAGAGCATTTTCATAACAGGAGGGTCTGAAGCAGCTCAGGCAGCCCTGAGCCGGCCACCGTCACAGATGACAGAGAGGCCGGGAGCAGGGAGGGGACGTCCCGTGTGCAGGACGGAAGATAACATGCCCCTTCCTCCAGGCCCAGCAGCCCAGAGCGTGCACGGGAGGCCCAGAGATGGGCTCAGGGGAAGAAGCTTGGGAGGGCTTCCTGGAGGAAGCATCCCCTCAGCTGAGACTTGAAGGGCACACAGTCCAGATGGGGGTGGAGAGCATTTCCAAGCCTGTGGGGAGGCCGCGAGGGTGGTCTGTCCCCCAGCCGGCCCCAGGGTAGCTGTGGAAGCCGCTTCCCCAGGGAGGCGTCAGGCCCGCAGAGCCGGTGAGCCGCAGGCCAGGACAAGGAGACAGAGGGCATGAGTGTGGGCGGGCGGGCCTGCTGGGGGCAGGGAGGCTGACAGAGGCGAGGGCTCCTCCCGTTCAGCCCGCTGGCCGGTCCCCCCGGGAAAGTGAGTGGACTCAGGACCACAGACGCTGTCCTGTGCCCATCTCACCTGGGGCGGACATCGCCCTGTGACTCAGTTCATGTGCTGAAGGTGGGCGCTGCGGGGGGGCTCTCTGGCAGCTGTGTCCACATCCAGGGCTCGGGGGCTCTGTGCAGCCCCCAGCAGCCGTCGAGACATTGGCTCCGTCATCCAGGATGTCCCCACCGCCGTGGCCTGGCTTTGCTGCGAGAGGCTCTGGAGGTGGGTGGTGTGGGCAGTAGAGTTTCCCCATCTGTGAAACGGGAGTGAGGGCAGTCCCTCCCTCATGGGTGCTTGAGGATGGAGCGAAGCGGGTGCATGCAGCTACTGGCACGGTCGGCCCCTGGTCTGAGCGCCCTGACTCCCTGGCCTCCTCCCCACTGGAAGGCTCTGGGTCAGCGTCAGCCCCCACGCTCAGTCCTTCCCGGCAAAGCCTGTGGCCCATCCAGGTAGAGAGGCCGGCGGCAGGTGGGGAGAGGCTGGGAGGGTCCAGAAACAGGCAGGTGGGGGACCAGAGGGGCCCATGAGGAGGCGACAATTGCCCCAAGCAGCACGGGGCCTGGGAGCCGGACACCGTGCCCTTGACCCCTGGGA
This sequence comes from Equus quagga, assembly GCF_021613505.1. Classification (NCBI taxonomy): domain Eukaryota; kingdom Metazoa; phylum Chordata; class Mammalia; order Perissodactyla; family Equidae; genus Equus; species Equus quagga. The sequence continues at coordinate 1,021,346 of NC_060273.1, forward strand.
ACCCCGCGCTCCAGAACTAAGTCCAGAGGCGGCCACGTGAAGTGGCTCTCAGAAGAAGCCGTCAGAGTCCAGAGTGAAAGGAGGTGCCCGTAGATCGTGGCTGCAGGAGCCGATCCGTGTCCGACCGTTGACGGACCACGAGGAGCCGCGGGCGCAGGCAGACTGGGTGCAGAGAAACAGAAACGGCTCTAAAGAGAAACTTCCGCCCCACGAGGCGAACGAGGCCCGGAGTGCCCGCCCGCCCGCGCAGCGGGAGCCTCAGCCCTTCCCGGTGACCTGGGAGAGCCGCCCTCGTGCCGGGTGCCCATCTGTGCTGAGGCTCCGCGGGAGGCGGGAGAGGCGGCGCCCAGAACAGGGGCTGGCACGCGGTGAGCAATGCAGGAACCTGGCTGTTATTCCTGCTACTTTTTTATTGTGGTGAAACAGGGCAGGAAATTCACCGTTTCCACCATTGTGTATAATTTGGCGGCACTTAGTACGTTCACAAGGTTGTGCAACCACCACCTTTGTCTACTCCTGGGACCTTCCTATCACCCCGAAAGGAAGCCCCGTCCATCAGCGGCCACTTCCCACGCCCCTCCCCCCGCCCCCAGCACCCACCGCTCTGCCTCCCATCTCTGCAGGTTCACGTCCTCTGGACGTTTCTTAGAACCAGAACCACGATATTGGCCCTTTTGGATGTGGTTCTCTCCACGAAATGCTGTTCTCAGGATGCGTCCAGGTCGCAGTATGTTGGCACTTCCTTGCTTTTCATGGCTGAGTAATATTCCACCACGTGGATGGATCACGCTGTGTTTCCCATTCACCTGTTGACGGACACGTGGGTCGTTTCCACCTTTCGGCTGCTGTGAATAGAGCTGTGATGACTGTGGGCGGACAGATTTTGCTTGGACGCTGTTTTCAGTTTTTTAGGGGGTACGTTCTTATTTTTATTACCGAGACATGACTTGAAAAGTCTCAAAGGCCACAACTGTGGAAACATGGAAATGAAACCATGGCCATGTGGCGAGGGGCTTTCAACTCCACCTTCCTGGTGTCTTAAAAATAACAAAATCTGGACAGCTGCCTGCCACCACCACACCCCATCACACCAGGAGAGATGAGGGAGGTGGGAACATAGCGTGGGGGGACCTGGCCAGCAGGTTCAGCTTTTTTTTATTATTATTATTTTGCTGAGGAAGACTGGCCCTGAGCTAACATTCGTGCCTGTCTTCCCCTACTTTATATGTGGGACGCCTACCACAGGTGATGACTGCCCCATCAAGGTCACGCAACAGGGGTCAGTCGGAGGACCAGAAGACTCCGGTTTGCTGAGTGGTGCCACGTCCGCACCCGGGATCCGAACCAGCAAACACCAGGCTGCAGAAGTAGAATATGCAAACTTAACCACTGCACCCCCGGGCCTGCCCCCAGGTTCAGCTTTTCCGGAAGCATTGGGAAGGCAGCATCGAGGACGAGCCGTCCCTGCCGCAGCCCGGCGATTCCAGCCCTTGAAACCCAGCCCCAGGGAGTGACTGCAAATAAGGGCACATTTTAAAAGGAAAGGAAAGGAAAGTGTCGCCTGAGCCAGGCTGCCCAGCAGTGAGATTTATGACCGGAACGAAGGGGAGGGAGGTGGGTATCCGACAATCAGGCAGGAAGAGCCACAGGGAAGACTCAGCTCCAGGGACACAGGGCATCGGGATCGGGACGCAGACCAGCGCTGGCTGACAGGCTTCCACGAAACCAGGGGTGCTCTAAGCAGTGGGGCGTGAAGTCACTTGACACCCTAGTTACAGTGTGACGGGCACAAGGCTGTGCTTCCCGCAGGGAGTGAGCTCCTCATCCATGGAGGAGTTCAAGCAGACATTTGTCAGGATGTGGTGGAGCAGCGGGAACAGGACAGGCCGTCCGTGATGCTGAGAGCTCCCACCTCCACGCCAGGGACACGGGCACGGAGCAGGCGGAGGAGCGGCCCAGAGCCGGCCCGTGGGAGCCGGACAGAGTCCGGGAGCGGGTGAGGCCCGGTCATCCCCAGGAGGAGGCAGCCCAGAGGGAGACGCTCCTGCAGCTCCATGAGAGCCGAGGCCCCTCGGGCCCTCCGCCCGCCGCCCTGGCCTGGACTCCTGGCTGCCCGCCCCATGAACGGCAGAGGCATCGGGGACGGTTGGGGGACGCTCAGCAGCTCACGGAGCAGCTGCCGTCCCCTCCAGGTGTCCCCCAAGCCTGTGGGCCGGCGGGGGTCCAGGGACTCATGGTGGAGCCTGTGGGCCCAGTGCCACACTTTCCCCTCGAGCCTGGCCCGGCCTCGGCCCCGCTGACCCCACTCCCGCCACCTTCTGGATGCTCATCTGTGGTTCCATGGTCCCCGTGGACAGGCCAGGAGACCGAGGCACAGAGCGACAAGGCTGCCCCATCAAGGTCACGCAACAGGGGTCAGTGGAGGATCAGAAGACTCCGGAACCTTCTCCCAAGCTGCAGCCGGGGCCTCTCTGGACACTGCTGTGGGGGCAACACCTGCCCTGCATTTAACCGCTCGGCCTCCCGGGCTAGGGGCTGCGCTGCTCCAGAGCGGAGGGCAGCGGGGCACAGGGGCACCCCCGGCCGGCTGGGGCGGGACCCTCCCCGAGGGCGGCAGGCTGGCCCGCTCGGCTGTGGCGCGTCAGCTCACCTCTGTCTCCAGACACGATTCCAGGAGAACGTTCACGTCGGGAATTTCAAGGCCAATTTTGAATTGCTTCTCTTTCCAGAAAGCGAGCCTTGCATGGCCACCAGGCTTCTGACATGAACCGACCCCGGGGGCCAGGGGCCTGGCCTCCCCTCGGGGCTCCGTCCCTCGGGGGCACATCCCCTCCTGCCTCACTTCTCGGTGGGGACCTGCAGCCCTGAGGTCCGGGCGGCCCCGGGCTCCGTGCATCCGATGGGGACCCCTGTCCCTCCGCGGGGGACCCCAAGCAACAGCAGTTTTCTTACCACGGCTGGAGCCCGAGTCCGGGCAGCCCGCGTCCCCGTCCACAGCCGGCTGGCCACCCTCTGGGCACAAGGAGGACCTGTGGCCCCGGAGCTGCAGAGGCCGTGCGCCCCGCCCGTCCTGCTGGGTGAGAGACAGGAGCAGAAGGACCCAAGTCACCTGCAGGCAGAGCATTTGGTGGCGGTCCTCCATCTACCCTGCCCTACCAGGTGACCTGTGACCTCCGTGTCCCCAAATGAGGATGATGCAGGCCCCGGACAAGCCACGAGGGACCTGGGGCAGGACAAGAAATAAACCTTTGCTGTGGGAAGCCATTGAGACGACCAGACCTCTATTACCGTGCACGGCAAACTCTGGCCCATCCCAACTGATCAGGCCTGTGACTCCGGACCCGGGTCATCCCGGCTTCACCACACCCACCCTCCCCACAGCAACATCGTCCACACTCACGCCTATGCCCACCCCCTTCCCGGAATGCCTTCACTCCACTTCCTGCCAGTTCACACCTCCTCCAGGAAGTCTGCCCTGATTGCCTCCCGCAGTCTCTGAACTGGCTTCAGGCCCTCCTCCTCCTCCATCTACCTTCCATAGTCCAGAGCGCACAGCACATCCTGCATTTATAGCTTTGCTGTGAATCAAAGGAACTCAGAGAAGCTGAGGAGCTACGAGAAATGAGCCTGAGGAGCGCACAAGGGAGAGGTGGGAGATTCCCGAGGCAAAGGGACTGCAGGGGCCCTGGGAGCCATGCTGGGCGCTCACCTCGCACCGTCTGATGCCTGAGAGGGAGCATGCTCTTGGGTTCGAGCCATCATCTGCCATGTTCAGCGCAGGGAGGCCCGGCCAAATAGTTGCTCCTGTTACAAAGACAAACCCAACCACGATGACCAAACTGGACAGACACTGCCCTACCCAAGGGGTTTCTGAGGCCGCCTGGTGGATGTCAGCCAATGGTTTCAAGGCTGACAAACCAAATGCCATCCTGGGTCACATTAAAAGAGGTATAGTGTTCCCAAACGAAGGAGGTGATAGTCCCACTCCCTTCCACACTGGCCAGAGCTTGCTTGGGAGATTAGAGGATAATGTTCTGGAAAGTGGGGTGTTGGCTAAGTGGGGCACCCAGGGCAGAGCAACCAGCCAGGGTGAGGAACGACACCACAGCCCCAGGGGAAGGGTCTGCAAAGGCACAATTTTGAGAAGAGGGTTCAAGGGGTGGCTGAGCATCAACAAACCCCTCCATGCAATTCAGCCCCCTAAACTCTTGCAATGAGCAGACCCCCTCTAACAGCGCCTTGGGGGCACCCCTTGGGGTCTGACCCCCGTGCGTTTCCTGCTAACTGTGATGTCCTTCACGCCGTCACCCTGGGGAGCCTGCTGAGCCAGCCTGCTGTAGCCGCGTTCCGGGCCGGGGGGCCCCGGGGAGCACTGAGCAGGGGCCTCCTAAGCTTGCTGCCCGCCTCCCAGTCCACGAGTTTCCGCAAGAACAGCCAAATCCCCGGTTTATCAGCTCAGCTTGATCTCCAAACCTCCCCGTTTCCCAGAGAACAAAATTAAATACGGGATTTAGGGAGATCCTGCGTTGGCCTGAGCAGGGCCAGGAGCAAGCTGCCACCACGAGCCACTGCTCCCAGGGACGAGGGGCACGGGTGGCAGAGGAAGGAGGTCATGCTGAGCGGGGCCCGAGCGACCACCTCCGCCGGGTGGGCACCCAGAGCCGCCAGTGCGTCTCTCGCCCCGTGGGCCCGGAGGAGGCGGGGCCGGTGCCGGGAGCCATGGGACTAGAGGCTCCGCTGGCCCCAGCCAAGGTCACCATGCCGACTGGCTGCTCCAAGGCAGACGGGACTCGGGAGCTCGGGCACCTGCTCCAGGAGGGCCGCTGACCAGTGTGACCACTGGGCGGAGGGGAGACCGGCTCCAGAGCTGACCCGCGGGTTCCAGTCCCAGCCCTTGGTGGCCTCTGGAAGGACCAGCCAGGACCCCAAGAGGCACGGGGCTCAGAGGGGTTCCTGCAGGGCCACCACCTGCCCACCGCAGGGCTCCCGTGATGCCCAGCGCCCCAAAACCCTAACCCTGGGGCTCTGGGAGCCCTCACACCCTTGCCCCTTGATGCCGGGAGGGGAAGTGTGCCGGCTCGGCGGGGAGACCACGAGGGAGCGTCTGTGTTTGTGGCCTGGACCCTGCCCCACACGGCTTGTCCCGTGGCCAGTGTCCGTCTATGCCCTGTCTCTGTGATAAACTGTACCCGTGAGTGTCGTGGCTCCCAGTGAGCCTGTGCGTCCCTCACCGGACCTCAGGGTGACCTCAGGGACTCCTGGGCGTGAATTGGTGTCGGACGCGAGGGTGGTCTTGGGGACGGTCCCCTAACTTTGCCCCCTGCTCCAGGCTGAACAGGTGGAAGCCAGGGGGCCGGGGAAGGGCAGTGGGGCCCAGGGAGACAGTCACGAGGCCGGCCCAGTGGCTCAGGGCTCACCTCCCGAGGGCCCAGCAGACCCCCTCCTCCGTCTGCCTGGCCTGACCGCCCGCCACCTGCGCTGTCTGCCCGTGTCCAGGTCCCTTATTCTGCAGGTGGGTGTCTGCCACCAGACGGGCTCTGCTGGTCTCCGATGGGCCTGCACCATCACCTCTCAGCCAGGCTGGGCCCGGCAGACCCCGGTGGACGTGACCGCACTGAGGGGGCCAATCCCAGCCTATGGTTGTCCACATCCCGGAAGCCATGGTCTGGGGGTGGCAGATCCTGGCAGGTCATGGCGGAGGTGTGGGAGTGCTGGGTGCTGGGCTGTGAGCAGGTCTGGGGTCTACGCAGCCCCCAACCCACTGAGTGACTGCACAAGTCTCTGGCTGCCTCTGTGCCCATCAGCCTATAACCAGAGTGACAGGATCCACTGACCAGTTCCCAGGAGGGAGGCTGTGGGGCTGGCCCAGAGAGGCAGCTCAGGGCTGGGCTGAGGTTGTTTTTAATGGGGTGTCTTGGCAGGTCAGGCCCCATCTGGGGTCAGAGGGACCATGTTGGTATGTGGCCCACACCCTGACCCGGCCCTGCGTCTCAGGCCTCGGTGCTGGCTGGACTGGCCGTCCCGGCTGCCCTGGCACTGGGATCCAGTCCTGTGGGTCTCGGCGGGTGCTCACACCACCCCGGCTCCTGGCCCTCTCCGGCCCCCACTGCCTCTGCAGCCCCCGGAAGACCAACCTGGAGGAGGCCGGTCCAAGGCTGAGAGGGGACCCGGGGCGGCCTGGGGTGGGACAAGGCTGTCCCAGCCTCATGCAGCAATGACACGAGCCCGGCCAGCCTGATGCTGCGGATGGTGCAATCTGGGGGACTGGGGCTGGGAGGGGCCGCAGAGGGGGTCCCCTGACCCTGCTGCACAGAGGGAGCCCAGGGCCACCGCAGGGGTGCCTGCCCCCCACCCTGACCTCAGTTAGCCTGCCCCTGGCCCCCCGGCCCCTCCTGGCCAGCCTCTAGGGCAGCCACGCTCCCCACTCCTGGCTCTCTGACACCCCCAGGCCAGTCTCAGCCCCAGCGACCTTGGGCTGTCCTGGCGGAGGAGTGGGGGTAGGGGGCGGCATTGCTGTCAGCGCCTCTGATGTTAAGAGGCTCCGGCAACATCGTCTGCAGTTGCTTCTGCAGCAATCGAGCCGGTCAGGGGTGTGTGGGCACCAGATAAGAGCCCAGAGGGTCATTTGGAGGGCAGGCACAAAAGACGGTGGAGAATGCCTTCTTCCCCGGCCACCCCCTGCCTGCAGCCTGCCCGCCCCCGCCATCTCATCCTGCCCCTCTGGAGGCAGCTGGTCAAGGGCATGGAGCTGCCCCAAAGTCAGGCTGCCTGGGTGAGCCCACATCCTGCCTGTGCGCTGTGTGACTTCTATCAACTCCCCAAGCCTCTCTGTGCCTTGTCTGCAAACCAGGAGCCATAGTCTGCTTCCCTGGCTGCAAGATGTCCATAATGGGGTGTCCAGCCCTCAGCCTGGTGGGCTTCAGGGCCATGGTGAGCCCGGGTGGCTCCTGTCCTCCCACCACTGACTTCTCGGTTCCTTGGCCCATTAGGGAGGTCGATGAAGTCTGAAGCTCCTCCCATAGCTCCATGGGCTGGCAGTGGAGTTGGGGCCGTGGGGACCTGGGACGTGCGGCCCTCCTCCTGGCAGGGTTGGGGGTCCTGATGCCCACTGGGGCTAGGCTGCACCTGCGACTCCCCCATCAGACAAGAGGAGTCGGGCTCCCACATGCAGTGTGACTGAGGGGTCCTCAGACCCCATATATCCCCCACACAGGGGCCACCCAGGCCCCTCCCTTCACCCTCCTAGGGTCACCCCAAGCCCCATGGGACCACCGCCCACCTCATCCTCCAATGGCAGCAGCTCCCAACTAGGGGTGACTTTGCTCCCAGGGGACACGGGGCAAAATGTCCAGGGACAACGTCTGGAAGCATTTCTGGCTGCCACGGCTGCAGAGGAAGGGGTGCTCCTGGCATCTGGCAGGTAGAAGTGTGGGTGCTCCTCAGCATCCGCAGTGCCCGGACGGCCCACAGCTAGGACAATCCGGCCCGAGGGTCAGCAGGCAGGTGGGGAGGGTGGGGAGGTGGGATGGGGAGCCCTGCCCTCGAATGCCCACAGGGGGGACCTAGCCCCAGAAGGGCCATCATGGGGACCCCACCCCAGAAGGGCCTGGGATCCTGAGAAGGGGTCCCTTCACGGGCGCTCTCTCTAAGACAACTCTTTGGCGCAGGAACAAGGCGCCGGCATCAAGGGCATCCCAAGTGCATCTGAGGGGACGTCAGGCCCGTGGCCGCACCGGGAGCCCAGGCCAGCCCCACATGCCCGGCGGCCCTGGAGAGGACGCAAATGGACCCAAGGGCCAGGCCTTCGAGGGCTCAGCTCCGCCCAGCACTTAACCCAAAGAGCCCTGAAAATAGATGGGCACGCCATGCCCTGGATGGCCCTCGTGGGAGCGGTGGATGCATCGTGGAGCCACTTAGCTGATGGAACCGGGGCCACCCGAGAGGGAGACAGCGGGCGGCTAAGTGCTTGGAGGGCAAGGGCAAGGTCACCAGCAGGGCCCCCATTCACCCCACTCCGTCCTTTCCACAAGCCAGGCCTGGGCTCGGGTGCACCCCACGAAGCACTGAGACCCCACGCCCACAGGCCTGGTCTCTGAGCTCAGAGGTCCGAGGGGGAGCACACTTTCCTTGTCAGTTCCTCGGTTTCACTCCCAGGTGTTGCCGTCCCTCCCCACGCGTGCAGTCCGGGGTGAGCCTGGGACCCTGGGTTGCTGGTTCTCAGGGTCCCTGGGTGCCCCCCACCCCACCAGCCCTGCCAGTGGGGCGACGGTGGAGCTCCGGAGGTCAGTGCAGCTGCAAGCACGGTCCCGAGAGGGACAGGGACCCACGAGGAGGGCTCAGTCGCTGTCCTCTGCACTCCAGGGGCTCTCAGGGCTGGGTGCAGCATCCGGGGACCCTGGAGGGCCACGGAGAAGGTCCTGAGCCCATCGGAGATGTGGGGACGGGCCCGGGCTGGGGACCTCAGCTCTGGGTCTCCCACAGGCGCCAGCCTGCACGGCCTGGGCTCCTCTGGGAGCTGACAGTGACCAAGACAGGAAGGAGGGGGGTGGAGGGTGGGCATGGCTGGGCAGTGGGAGGGCGGGTCCTCCACCTGGCCCGTAGCCCCCCGCCTCTTGGTGGGTGTAAGGACAGAGTCAGGGTGGGCGGCTCCCCCGATATGTGGTGACCACAGACGCCAATTTTCCAAATGCGTGCAGACCACCCTGTGTGTGCCAGGTGCCCTGCTGGGCATGGGAGTCATCGGAGATGGGACTGGCCCTGACCCCAGTGGCCTATCAGAGGCCCACTCTCCACAGGACCACGGACCCAGCTAACATCCACCCTCCGGGACCCCCAAGAAGGGCCGGGAGCTTCCTAGGAATTGGGGTCTTCTCTGTGGGTGGGGGCACGATTCAGACATGGCCTTCCACCGTCCAGGCAGGGCCAGTGAGGGAGGGGCGAGCTCAGCCACGGGGCTGGGGGAACGGCACCCCCCCCCGTTAGTGCTCCCCCCACGGCCCCAGGTGGCTCTAAACAGCCATCAGCGTCAGCCGAGGCATCGACCCGCCGCCATGCTGCCTCCCACAGAGACAGGGTGAGGCCGCCTGCCCGCGGGGTGGGCTCAGACCCTCCCCTGCCGACAAACTTCGCATTATCGTCCAGTCCTCCTTTTCTTGAGAAGGGAGGTGGGCCCTGGGGACCCGCCTCTGGAAGGAGCAGGCCCCCATCCCAACAACATTAGCTCCAGATTTCCAGGGCGGTCCTTCCTGGGGGCTCTGCATGCCCCCCATGACTGCCAGGGCCCCCTGGGCCCCTGCTCTGGTCAGGCTGACCTCGTGGGTCCTGACAGCCCAGGGCATTCGCTTCCAGGGCTTCGCCCAGGCTGCTTTTCCTCTCCATCCTCAGGACTGGGCCCTGGTGCCCCCTCCTCCCGGAAGCTCTCCAGGCCGTCCCCAGCTCCTCCTGTGCCCTCCAACTAGGCCTCCCAGGCTGCCCACACCTCTGTCTACCCCAGCCAGTGGCCTCATGAGCACATGGGCTGACCAAGCAGAGGGGCCTGCAGGATTTGTGGGGCCCTGAGCTGCGGTCCCCACGATGCTGAGTCAGCGTCCTCCTCCAGGTGACATCATGACCACTGTCAGAGCCCTAGAGGGGCCACCAGCTGGGTGGACACTGGCAGCAGGAGCTCCACCCTGCATTGGGCGAGGGGGCAGCTGGCATGTCAGGGCTGGAAGAGCTGCCAGCCCAGCCCAGCTGGCAGAGCCCGGCCACTCGTGGTCACAGACAGAATGAGACCCTGGCCAGGGGCACCCGAGCATTGCCCACTGTCTTGAGTAAACCACACTTCCAAGACGTGTTATTCACCTTACTGGAGGCGCTGGCTGCCTTGTTAAAGATTACCTTGATGACAGCAATTAAGGTGGTGTGTGCTTCCCAGGGCTGTCCAAACACAGGACCACAGACCGGGGGCCTAACTCAGTCGCTCGTCCCCACCCGCCCCCAGCCCTGGCCAGAGAGGGACCCAGACGGCCGTGGTTTACTCCGAGAATGTGGTCTGTTTCTATGATGACGGGGCCTCCCAGTCTTGGTGGAGAATTGCTCACCAGGCCTTGGGGGTGAGGAGTGAGGGTCGAGCCAGCCCCCCACCTCTGAGCAGGGGGCAGGGGCTTCCCACTGGGCACTGCCCACCCCCTTTGCTGGGCATCCTGGACACCCGGCACCCATGGAGGTGGGGGGTTAGGTGCAGCAGAGCAAAGCTTCCTGGGCCCGGAACAGACTCGAGCCTCCCAGCTGAGCGTCATCCTGCGACCGCCTGGCTGTGTGTGCCCCCAGCTGGGGCACCAGATTACAACGTCCCGCCCTGCGTATTGAAGGTGGCGGGCGCCTTTATACCATCAGGCACACAGTGTCCTGCCCTGAACTTCGCCTGCCCGTGGCATCGGTGATCGATTATTTTAAACTCTCTAATGGTGCGTGAGGACCTAATGGGGTTTGCCATCAAGTAATTGTCCTTGGATCAATAAGGAGAGTCAGAATTTAGCGGGGCCACCACCATGCCGGCCCCACTTCGAGCCCCACTGTCTGTCCCCCCAGCTCAGCCTGGAACACTCTGGAAGGTTCCAGAGATTGGTGGCCAGGAAATTGTTTCTGGAAATACAGTGTCAGGGGCTGGGAGCAGCAGGGGCTTGGCTGGTCCCAGGGTCCCCACAAGGGCTGGGGTGCTGAATGCCATCAGCCAGCAGCCACTGCCCGGCCTATCTGCGCGCCCGCCCCGATTCTCCTGGGGGCATCGAGGGCCCCAGAGACCCCAAGAAGGCAGCCCTCTCTACAAGGTGCCTGTGGCAGGTGGGGATCCGGGATCCACATAGGAGCCAGAGACAGGAGGGGTCCCGGGGCCCCAGGCCAAGAATCCTTACTGTCCATCAAGGGAATGTGAAAACGAACGGGTTCGGAGGGTGCCAGCACAGCAGGGCAGGTGGGACGGGGGCCTTTCATCAGGCCGGGGGTCCACATGAGGAGACACAGGGTCACAGGTTGCTGCGGGACCAGCCGTGGGTGGCAGGCCCGGCCTTGGTGCCGGTCTACCCCAGAGCCGGTAGGAGCCATCCCCACACCTCCTGCCCCGTCTGCGCCGTGAGCCTGTCCCCAGGGCACCAGTTTGCCCACAATTCCCAGAGTGGGCAGGGCCAGCGGTCACCACAGGGCACGGCCGGGCATCTCAGGCCAGAGGTCAAACCCTAAATGCTCTGCCCCCGGCAACCAGGGCCTGTCCCAGCTCTCGGGTGCAGCAGGCAGGGTGCAGGGGGGCTCCTGGAGAGGCTGCGAGCAGAGGCCCTGAGCAGAGAGAGGTCTGCAGAGCACCGGGGCCCTTGGGAGACAGGTCCAGATGCCATGCAGTCGAGGGGAGCTAGGACACAGTGGCTCTGTTCTGTCTTCCTCTGAAATCCCCTCCAGGAGGCCGAGCTCTCGGGGTCTCAGCCCCAGGGTCCCCCTCACCGGCTCTTCTTGGGCTGTGACAAGGCTGGGGCCCCAGAGGGTGTGGTCTCAGGCCCCCAGACGGTTCCCGGGCCCTCAGACAGGCCAGTGTGTGCTCACTGATTGTTTGTCATGTGAACAAGTCAAACCCATGGCAGCCTGGGGTTTACACAGATGGACGGAGCAAGGGGCCAAGGGCTTCCTCCATCCCCAGGCCGGGGCTGCCCCTCAGCCCAGGGACAGCAGAGCTGACACCCTGACCCGGACGCAGGCTGGGAGGCGCCGGGGGAGGCCAGTAGTGTCCCAGCACGTGCCCAGGCCGTGGGGAGGCCTGGCTGCAGGACAGTGGCAGGGATGGGCCCCCGGTCCAGATCCCAGGCTGGGTGGGGGGGCTGGCTGAGGCCTTTTCTCTGCAGACAACCCCCCGGTTCTGAAGGGCGTCACCAGCTGCTGGCACTTGGGACTAGACTGAGCGGACACTCTGTGCTCAGAAATCTCACGCACGCAATTCATGCTCAATAAAGGGAAAACCCCAGATCTGTCTGACTCACGTGTGTAAATTTGCACATTTGTGACGGCTCTGCCTCCTAATTGCTGGCAAGTTGCGTCCATCTGCTGGTTTGGGTTGCAATTTCACAGGCTGGGGAGGGTCCCTCCTCCCAGAAGACACAGTTCTCTGGCCTCCAGAACCCCTGGGCTGAGGTGGCTAGCCTCTGGGCAGCCAAGATCTGGGGTGTCCAGGTGCCCAGTTCCCAGGTGCCACCCTGAGCAGGGGGAAGGAGCTGTGCCTCAAGGACCCTTGGAGGGAGATCGATGACTCAGCTCCCTGACTCCTGCCAAGGGCCGCCCCCCAGTGCCAGATGATCCTCAAGACCTGAGGGTCCCCGTGAGGTGGAGACCCCCCCACATGGGCCATGGACGTGGCCACCTGCAGACCAGGCCCAGTGTAAGGGGCATGGAGATCCCCCTTCTAGGCTGACCTAGAAGCCCCAGGGACAAGGGCATCACGTCACAGCCCCTTCAAGGCCGGCTCCCCCACACTGCTATCTGCACCCTCGGTCTTTCCTGATTCTTGCCTCTCTCGGGAGCTTCTAGGCCGAGGGGCATGGTGGGGTTTCGTGTGGCCTGGACTGGATCTGGGTGCCAGACCCCATCAGCCCTGCTCCCTTGCTCACTGGCCAGGAGCAGCCCCAGCTGGGATGCCTGGGTGCTCAGCACCTACTCAGGAGACACTCAGGCCAGGGACGCCCTGGTCTGTATGAGGCTATGGAGGGAAGGGAGGGGGTGGCCCAGGTGTGCAACCTGGACACGGACACACGGACAGCCCAGGGCCCGGGGACCTCTCCAGCGGGGGCAGATCGGGGCACAGCCAACCTGCTTAGAGGGGGTTGGGCCCCTGTGATGGGTGGGGAGACAAACCAAGACTTGATATTGCCTGCAGGTCCCCTTCAGTGGTCCCCACAGAAGGATGGGGTCACAGCCAGTAGGGCCCGTCCCACACGAGCAGACTTCACCCCTCACCCAGCCCCCCATGCTGCCCAGTGCATCAGCAGGGAGCACCCCATCCCCACCCCGGATTGTCAGGAGGCCCAGGTTGGGGAGGAAACAGGACCACAGAAGGTGCTGGAAAATCCAGCTGCCCAGCAGGGTCCTGAGTGAGCCCGACTGGACCGCACGGCTCACCTGGCCAGACGCTGTCATTTGGCCCACGAGGGATGGAACAGGCTGGAGGCTTGGTGGGCAGTGTCCACGTCCTGCTGCCCCCTGGATGGACACCTTCCACCGTCCTCAGCCGTCACCCCCCAGGAAGCCTGGCAAGGGGTCAGTACCCCAGAGCAGTGCCGGGCCCCCAGGGAGGGGCTGTCTCTGGTCCTGCCTCCCACATGGCTGACATCTTCTCTCCTGGAGCCCACAGTGGTCCCCAGTCCCGTGGCTGGCAGGGGCCCTGGGCTGTGGGTCACCCGGAATCCTCAGGGAGCGACTAGGCCACCCAAGACACCCCTTGCTCTTGAGGGAAAACCGAGGCAGAGGGAGATAGAGGCCACACCCTGTTCCTCAGTGGCCGCAGAGTCCAGCGCAGAGCACCGTGCAGCGGAGACTGCTGGTGTGATGCTGGCCACTGTGGATGGCAGGGATGGGGCGGACCCTCATTTTGTCCTTCCCTCACTGTGGCGTAGCAGAAGGGGCCAGCAGCCCCCTGGCATCATTTTGGGCCCAGCAGGAAGTTCCCCGGGGCCTGGAGTTGAGCATCACATCTTCTTGGCCTCCAGCTGGAAGCCATTTGGAGACCTTCAGCACCCCCTCTCCTGAGAGCAGAACTGGGGGGCTTGGGGTGCAGCATTCTCCCCCTCCAGGCCCAGTGGCTGCAGCCCCTGCCACCCCAGAGCATGGGGCTCCCGACGTGCCGTGAAGGACACCGTCCCCTCCTGCTGTCCAGGGTGAAAGCAGCCTAGCGAGCAGCAAAAATATTGGAACCTGGGGCTCCTCCACCCCACGGAGCCGGAGACGAGGCCGGATACACGTGGCAGTTGCCTGGCAACCCTACTGCCAGCGCCCGCGCCCCGGCACCCACGCAGCCTGGTCCTGCCTCCGCTCAGTGCCTCCAGCTCAGCCGCTCTGTGGGAGGGGGCGGCAGGTGGAGGTGACCCTCAGTGTCTCAGGGACCCGGGCCAGCCCCTCTGCAGACGGACCATGCAGCCTCTCCTCTGTCCCCCATCATGCGTCCCTTGGGCTGAGCTCTGGGCCGCAGTCCCCCGGGGAAGAGGGGTCCTGGGCTGGGGAGGGGTGGGGGTGTCTGCTGGTCAACCCTCCATGCTCAACATTCAATGTCCGACCCTAGAAAGAGGAGGATAAAATGGAGCCGCCCTCCGCCCGACCAAATGGTCCCCCTTGAGCCTCCAAATGATTCCTGGGATCTGGTCTCTGGCCCATTCTCGGACCAGTAAACGGATGCAGAGCAGCCACGCTGGGCCAAGGTCACGAGCTGCCTGGCCCCAATCCGAGGCAGTACTGGCTTTTTTGAGACGTGGAAACTCGGTTTCAGCCTGGCAGGTGACAGGCCCCCCCAAGTGTAAAGCATAATCTGGGCTCATCTGGTCGGGCATGATATTCCCAACAAGGGATCGGTGACGTCGCCAGGGTGCAAGGGTGATGGGCCCCCCCACTGGCACACCTCGAGGTGGAGGTCTTGTGCCTTTCATCACCTGAGGTCACCCCCCTGGGCCAGCACTGGGACAGGGACCGGGGCCCAACGTGTCTGACCCATCCCAGGCTCTGGGGACAGAGGAACCCCCTCACCAGCCTGGAACTCACCCCGGCCACAGGGGCTGCCTTTGGGGGGTTTTGTCTCTGCAGTTGTCTCCCCAGCCCCGGTACCCAGCCTCGCTCAGCCTCTGGGAGAGCCTGCCAGCCCGGCCGTGCCTTGGGTGGCCATCCAGCTCCCCTCCTCCTCAGGGCCTGGGGCTCCTCCTCCATGCACCCCAACTTCTGATGGGGGAAGGTGGGCTCTTCGCTGTCGTCCTACCCAGAGGCAGGCTGGCACAGCTGCCAGCTTTTCCCTCCCTGTCCCAAGACAGGTGGAGGGGCCCTCCCAGCATCCCGGCCTGCATCCTCCTGAGAGAGGAGTGCCGGCCAGCCCTCTCCTCTGGGACCACACAGGCTGTCCTGGGGGCGGTGGGCCACGGGGCAGGCTGGGCCTGGGCTCAGCCGTGGGTGATATCTCAGGCCTTGACCGGGCTGTGGACAACGTCTGAATGGGCCTGGGCACCGGGCCAGGAGTCCCTCGCTTTATCTACGCGGCCTTGGCCCAAAGGGGGGCCAGCCTTCAGGCCCTCATGTCCCTGACTGCCCGGGGCTCAGACAGGGTTGTAGAACTTCCAGGAGCCCCCCTCTCCCAACAGCCTGAAGAAGGGGTGGGTCAGGGTGTGGGCCGTGCCTCCCCTCTGCCCCAGCCCGACAGGGGCTGCCAGGCCAACCTGCCGTCTGTGCCAGCGGAGCCCGCGTGCCTGAGCGCTGAGGACTGATCCACACCCAGCCCCTCCCGTGCCGCCCCGTTCGGGTGGGGAGGGGGCTGTAGGACACGACACACACGCACGTCAGTGTGGACTTCAGAGAACGGCCATGCTGGGCAGACAGTGGACGGCGTGATGCGATGGGGGAGCAGGGAGGCGACGTAGCAGGCTCGGGGGCTCTGTGCCCCTCCCCACCCTGTGCCCAGGGCTGACCTCTGCCCTCAATGGGCTTCCGGCTGGGTTTAGGTGACCAGCCGGCCTCTGGGGCCCTGGCTGAGGGAGGGCTGGAACGGGGGCTCATTCCAGCTCCCCCCCACCCAGGCAGCCTCCCTCTGTCCCTGTGGCCTGCCTCAGCCCTGGACGTCCAGGCCCTGAAGTCCAGGCAGGCACCGTATTGTCGTCTGTGGGCCCCACAGCCTGCCCACTGGGAACAGGCCCTTTATCAAACGTCCCACGTAGCTGGTGGGAAGGGGCCTCAGGGTGGGGGTATCTGGGTGGCGAGGCTGGCAGCGATGGACCAGTGTGGCGAGTGGACTGGCAGAGGAGGCAGGGGTCTAGCAGCCCCGTCCAGATGGACAGCTGTGTCCTCCCCAGCCCGGCATGGGGGCTCCTCCTAAAAGCCTGGGGCATCCTCGGGGGGACCTCAGGGAGCCCAGGCTGTCACCACCCAGACCCAGCCTCCGTTTCCCACCCCTCAACCAGCGATGGGGTCCCGTGCCCGCTTCCCGGGTCGTCACAGGGGTGGAGGGAGCTGCCACCTGCCCGGCTCCCCTCTGCAGGCAGTGGACGCTGGTCATCTGAGCTCAGGGCTCTGAGAGGCCCAACTGTGACTGTTTGCTGGAAACAGAGGCGCAGTTCAAGGTTGTCAGTTCAAGGTCGTCATTTCAAGGCCATCGGGCCTGGAAACCAAATATTTTATTTTGGGATCAGGTTGCGTGTGCTGTGCCGAGCAGACGCCCAGTGCCCACTTGGGGAGGAGGAGAGTGAGGACAGAATCAAAGGGTCCTTGACGCCCCCATGCGCCCACCCCACAGAGGCCGAGGGCCAGACGCACAACCCCCGCTGGTAGGATGGTGCCCCGTGGCCTTTCCCTGGCCCACCTTGTCCCCTCCTGGCGACGCTCTGGATGTCAAGGGGGCTACCACACACACAGGGGGAGCCCTTAACCAGCCACTCATGAGGTGGGGTGTAAATACCCCAGCTCCATCCCCCCACCAGGCGACAGCAGTACTCCTGGCGTCCCCTCAGGCCTTTGCACCCGGGCCTGGGCTCCTTCCCTTCCCGTCTGCTCCTGGCAGAGGATTTTCCTGGGAAGCCTTCACCTGAACACTCTCCTCGGAATCAGCTTCTGGAAAACAGCCTAAGACAGAGAGGCCCCTCAGCCTCCCTGTGCCTCAGTTTCCCCTCCCTCTGCTGCCCACTGACTCCATGGGGGCTGCTGCATGACTGCCGCTTGCCAAGCCCCTGCCCCAGGCTCTGGCCACGCTAACATGTTGACTTGCCATTATCCTGCTTCATCCTCGGGATGAATTCCCAGAGGACGGGGGACACCGACTGGCCCGGGTGCTCGTTATGTGGCTGTGGAACGATCGAGAGTTAGGGGGGCTGGCTCCGATGCTCTGGAGCCCAGGGGCCTCTATCTGGCCCCTGAGAAGCCCGAGTTCTCCTGTCAACCCCCCACTTTCCACCAGGCTCCTCACCGAGCCTAACACAGCCCTGCTTGCACCCCGGGAAGGGCCAGCCCTGTCCCAGCCCTCGGCTGTCCAGCGGGCTCGTGTCCACCTCAGAGGCCAGCGCTGCCTCTGTGGAGCATGGAACAGTCTGCCCAGGGGCCAGAGGCACAGCTTGTTTATGTGACCACGTAGGCAGAGGGTCCTGGGACACAAGCCTGGCAGCTCTGACAAACTCTCTGACAGGCAAACAGTGGTGGCCACCTTCATTGTCTTCTTTCTCACCTGCCCGGGCCTGTGTGTCTGGGGGGACCAGGGGCCCCCAGGGCATGGGGGGTTCCTTCACCAGCAGGAGCAGAAGGCTGGCAGGGTCCCCCGAGACCCTTAGGTGCAGGACGGAGGCTGCCTGGGGGCCGAAGGGGAAAGATGTCACCCGGCACTGTCCCTGGTGCCAGGGCACGGGGGTGGGGTTGGCAGGCAGGCAGGTGGTCTGGGGTCCTTCTGGTGGGCACGGGGGAGGGTCTTGGCTGGGGGCTCCTTCTCAGGCCCTTCCGCATCCTCCTCCCACAGCCTTGGTGCCTCCTCCCCTCTCCCCTTCAGAGCTGTGGTTGGGGGTCTCCATTCCCAGGTCACTCCCAATGACCTCCGACCCCCAAGTTGTCTGTCACCCCAGTTGTCTTGCCCCCTCTTGGCCACAGAGGCCAGGGCCCCCACTGACACCCCCGCAGAGTCCTGGACACCCACCAGCTCGTGTCCCGCTAACCCGACACTGGGCAGAACCTCATGGAAGGTGGATGGCGGGGGGGGGGGGGGGGGGGGGGGGGGGGGGGGGCGACTAGAGAACTCGGGAACTCGGGGCGTGACCAACAGCCAGCCCTTTATAGCCTGCTCCCCTGCCACGCCTGGCAATGCTCCCTCCCCCCGGCTCTGGGGACCTCAGTGTGGATCCCAATCCCGACACCGAGGCAGACCGGCGGCAGGCTGCCCAGCACCTCCTCGGAACCCGGGCAGTCTCTGGACTGTGACAAGAGCCATGGTCTGGATTGGCTCAAGCAGGAGCCCCTGCTTCAGGGAAGCTTCTGGGATCCCAACAGCCTGGACGGACCCCGGAAGAACTGTAGTCCCTGCCTCTGGGTCTGAGCCCTGGGCAAGGGGCCTGTCTGAGCTGTGCACGCAGAGACCCCTGTGCTGGCCCCCTCCCCATGGGGACAGCCCACCGGCCTCAGGGCCCTGACCGGTACCAGGGACCCCGAATTCCACACCAAACTGCATGGCCTCCCCCAGCCTCTCCTTACCAGACCCGGGTGTGAGGTGCGCACAGCAGAGTGGGGGTCCGCTGCCGCTGCCCCTCGACCCCCAGCCCCAGCATGACCCCTCATCTTGCACCTGAAGTATTTCAGCCTCTGACCTCCATGCCCACCCCCACGAGTCTACCCTGAGGTGGTTGGAAAGACCCCTCACTTCTCCAGTAGCCTCTTCCCATCAGGTTAGAATAAAACCAGAGCCCCCAGCCCACCATCCTACACCCCCAACACACAAGGCAGAGCCCAGGAACCCGGTGGAAGCATACCCCTCAGTCAGCCTGGGACCCCTCACCCAAGGGGACAAGGGCTCACAGAGGAGCTGCCGCCAGGCAGAGGTCAGCACCGTCCACGCCTCTGAGCCCCTGCTTGATTCTGAGAGCAGCTTGTCGGTCTGGTCAAACAGTCCATTTGTCTCAGGCAGAGGTCTGATACCGGGATGGGACTACAAGCTGGTGCAGGGAGCTGGGTGGCAGGTGGGCGAGGGAGATGTGGCATGGAGGCCAGTGGGATGGCCATGTGGGGTGGGCAGTGGGCCCATGGGCCGGCACACAGGTGCAGGGCCACCACATCCATGTGCCTCCGTATGTCGGCCACACAGGTTAGCACCTTCTGGCACATTCCAAGTGCTCGCCGTGAGCTGCGCCGTTGCTAACGGCCCCTCTCAGCTCCTCTGCAGGGCCAGCTGAACGTCATTGTGCCCACCTGGAGCTCTGCCCACCCACCGGGACCAGGGGTCTGCCCAGGGAGGCCCACACTGCAGCCTGCCCGGAGGACATCCTCCCATTTGTATCCGATGCCCCTCGTGTCCAGGGATCCCGAGAAGCCCCAAGCACTGACGGCCATGCCTCAGTGACGTGGCCCAGAGCGGGATGTGGCTGCCAGTCAGGCTGCCCCGGGGCACAGAGCCAGGCCAGGGCTTGATGGTCAGGGACTCGGGCCAGCCGCTCTGGCCTGGCCAAGCTGGTCCTTCCACTCAGGTGGGAGGTGGCCTGCTTACAAAAGCCAGAATGTCCAACAACACACTGGACGCAGTCTCAGTCACCTCGTGCCCTCAGACCTGTGTCCATCCTGGCAGAACAGTGGAGGCCAGCCCCGTCCAGCAGAGCAGAGGCCCCCATGCAATACCTCCCAGATCCCGAGGCCCCCCACACGTCTCTCCTGTCCCGTCACAGTAGCCCGGGACGGCTGCCCCCCAGGGAGCCTTGGCTTTGGGTATTAACCCAGCCAGGTGGTCCTACTGGACCCTCACCTGGTTGTCTAAATGCATCCCCCACTGGGCTTCCCAAGCGAGCCAGCATTCATTCATTCATTCATTCATTCAGTACTGGCTGGGTGGCCCCTATGTGCCCAGCAGACTGGACAGAACAAACAGCCAGGCCATTTCCTGGGGGGTCATGGTCTGGCCCCATGGGACCTGTTTGCCATTTAGGCTACATCCTGCCTGCCCCACTCACCATATTGGTTCCATCTGAGGGGTCCTGCCTCAGTTTCCCCACCGACCTCAGTGGGTCTCCTGGCAGAGCCTAGAGCCCCCAGCTGCCTCGGCCTTGCCCCATCTTGGCCACTGGCTGGATGGGGTCCCACTGGGATAGGACCCATCCCCAGACCTGGCCATTTTGCTGCCCACCATGCTTGCTCCAGGACAGGAGGGGCCAGCCTTAAGGTGGGAGGGGCCTAGCCCACCAGCCCACCCCCACCAGGCCTGGGGCAGCCTCTCCTGGCCTCCTTCCTCCACTGCCCAACCCTGGGGGACACAGTGGCCCATCCGACTCCAGCCACCTCATGCCACCCTCCCCCTGCAGCCTCTGAGGAGACTCAAGCAAGATCCCGGGGCCGGGGCTGGCAAAGCAGAGGAGGTCAGACCCCAGAATGAAAGCAGACGTTCTGTAAGAGGCACACAGCTTGGGGTGCAGAGAGCCGGGTCAGGAGAAGGGAGTGAGCAGGAGTCTTCTGTGCTGAGGCTGCAGCCTCGAGAAATTGGGATCACAGCCTTTTCTGGCCTTGTAGATACCTCCCCAGCGGCCAGGAGGTGAGGGGGACTGCAGAAGACCCCCAGGGGCCAGGCCTCCACTCCTCCCGGGCTCCATCGCGCTTCCCTCTGCCTGTACGTCTGTCCTCCACAGAGGATGATCAGGGCCCCGGCCTGAGCACTCGGCCCGTGTGCTTTATGGTCCTGTGACCACCCCTGCAGCAAGTATGATTATCGAACCCAATTTACAGCGAGGGGATGGAGGCTCAGAGGGACCAGGAGGCGGAGCGGCCAGTCCTCTAGCCTCAGAGCCCATGTCCATGCCCAAGTGGCCAGAGAGGGCTGAGCCGAGTTGGCACGGGTCTCAGGGCGGGTGGCAGGGTGGTCCACTCCCTCGTGTCCCCCCCGAGAGGGTTCAGGCTCCATCTCAGCCCCTCCTTCCCTGCCCCCTTTCTCTCCCAGCCGTGGTCACACCCTGGGGTCCAGCCCCAGACCTGGAGGCCTCAGGAAGCCCTGGGTCCACCTGGAACGCAGCCGGTGTCCCGGCCTGGGGTGTGGGCTCTGTCTCCCCGGTTCCCGGGGTCTGCAAAACATCACAGGCAGCCGCTCGCTCTGCTCACTTCCTCCCGCACTAGCTGACATTCTGCAGACCCGGCTCCGCCCGGCCACGTGAGGTGCTGTGTGCGGGAGACCGCCCCCCAGGGTCACAGGGCCCTGATGTGGGCTGTCAGGGGACGGGGACATGGGACACCAGGTGTCACTCCCCCCTCACGCCCTGGCACAGGGAGGCTGCCTGGCTGCCTGCTGCACACCAGCCAGGATGCCTACAGCCACCAGGCGGGCCCACGGCTGTCGAGGGCCCCAGAGGACACCCAAGATATGGAGAACGCCCAGGCCATGGGTCTTGCTGGCCCACGAGGAGCAGATGGAGGCCCTGTGAGACCAGAGGCTTTGCTGAGAGCCCATGGGGACCTGAGCCCTGTGACTGGACAGCCGCCTCCTGCCAGCCGTGGTGGGGACAGCGGGCCAGGAGACTGGAGGGCAGGGAGCTCACCCCAGCCCCGCCTGGCTGTCCCATCCCTCCTGGTGCTCAGCTCAGGGACACCCTCTGGGGAGTCTGGAAGAAGGGAAGACGATGCTGCAGCCTGGAAATTCTAGAACAGCCTCCCCCCACACAGTGCTTTCCTGTGTGTGTGTGTTGTCGGGGGGGGAGACCAAACACTCCACGGTTTGGAAGGAAGAACAATGCAGACAGCAGGAAACGAGGAAGCCAGTGGCTCTGAGCCTCAGGGCAGGTGGTCACAGACGGCGTCCCTGACCATCTACGCACGGTCTTGGCTCCCCCGGCACAGGCCCGTGCCCAGACCCCGCTCTGCCGTCTCAGCTCCATCCATGGATGTGAATCAGGAACCGATGACCACAGGAGGGGCCTGGGGCCACAAGCTGTCAGCAGTAGAGCGGGCGTGAGAACCGGGTCCTGCTCCCCGCGTCCCGGAGCCCACCCCTCGGCCCCCCGCCTGGGGGGAAGGGACCTCAGGTAGTGCGTTGACTTGTGCCCCCCAAAGGATGCGTCCGGGTCCTAATCCTAGTACCTGTCAATGGGACCTTATTTGGAAACAGGGTTTTGCAGAGGATCAACTTAGGGTGAGGTCATTGGGGTGGCCCCAATCCAAGGTGACTGCACCCTTCCAAGAAGAGGAAAGAGACACAGACACACAGGGAGACGGCCATGTGATGATGGAGGCAGCGACTGCGGTGATGCGGCCACAAGCGGAGGACAGCCGGAGCCCCAAGAGCTGCAGGAGGCAGGAAGGAGGGGCCCTGCCACGCCTCGGTCTCGGCTCTGGCCTCCAGGCTGCAAGAGACGAATCTCTGTTGTTTGGGACCGTCTGCAGCCCGGGAGACTTACCTACCCGCGTCCTCACTCTGCTTCCCGTGACTGTCCCTCCAGCCACCCGCCCCCCAGGCAGGACAACACTGCACACGAGGGTGCCCCCCTGCATCCCCCTGCATTGCCCCACTCTGTCATGTGCAGTGTCCCAGACACCGGTGGGCCATGAGGGGCCCAGAGAGAGCTGGGTCCCAGGAGGTGTTGGGGGCTGGACCTTCCCAGCAGCCTCTTGTCCCCTGGCCAGGTCACCCCGGTTTCTGCTGGGAGCTCTGGCCGAGGCAAGGACCCCCTCAGTCAAGGACAGGCATCAAGCACCAGCATGCAAGACACTGACTGGCCCTTTCAGGACAGCAGTGCAGCTGGCTGCCCTGTACCGTTCATCCCCCGGAACCACACAGCCTCACACAGATCCTTACAAATGACAAGGTGCAGGGGGACGTGCGGGAGGGTGACAGTGTGTGTGATGGGGAGCTGGCCCAGTCCAGGCAAGCTTCCTGGTGGAGGCAGGGCCTCATGACCTCACAGCCCTGCTTAGTACACGGTTGGCCCAAGGAGGGGGCTGGAGAGGTCATCGGTGCACCCAGCCAGCAGACAACAGGAAATGTCTCGGAGCAGCCCTGATGGTTGGGACCACACCATCCTCCTGAAGGGAACCGTTGAGCGCCTGCTGTATACCTGGAGGGCAGGTCGGGGTGTCTGATCTCTCCCTCCTGCGTGAGTGGGACCTGCCCCCATCTGCTGCTGCTCTCCCGTCAACTCGTCCTGTTTAAATATTTAATCCAGTTAAATATTAAACCTCTTCCAAGCCCCAATTACAATCGGATCGATTCTCGGCTGTGCCTGTGCCGCCAAGCTGGCGCTCTGCCTCCCCGGCCCAGATCGGCCCGGGAACGTGGGGGGAGGGCCTGGAGGCAGGGGCTGACCTGGGTCCCCACAGATGCTGGCCCGGCCCCGCACTGCCACCCAGCACAGACGGCTGGGCCGGTGCCCCTCCCCGGCTCCACACTCCTCGACAGCCCCAAGCAAGCGTCTGCCCTGAGCTCCAGGCTGCGGGGCCACCTGAGTCCACGGGACATCACTGCCTTGACGGAAGGGAGCCTGTAAGGTGAGGAGCAGGGATGTCCCATCGGGAGGGGGAACCTGGGAGCTAAGACCTGCCTCTGTTTAAAACCAGCTTTCGAATTACGAGATATTTCAAACATGCTGAAAAGCACAGAGAGTAATGGTGCTAACAGGAGACCCTCCCCTGGGACCAAACATGGGCACAAATCACGTGCCTTCAGGGGTTTTAAAATCTACACAGATCGCAGCATACTTCGCACATCCGTTGCAAGCTGCTGTCTCCACCCTGTGCGTGAGTCACCGGTGATGTCCGAGAGTCTGCGCGTGTAGACGTACAGCAGCTTATTATAAATTATTCTCAGATAACGACATGAGGCACATGGTTTACAAATAGTAATAAAATACGTGATACGCTGTCGTAAACTCCACATGGCCTGTCGGTTCTCCAGGGCCTGCTCTGCTGACCTTTGCCCAGCGCGTGCATCGGGAGCTGACCCGGGTGGCGGAGCCGCGCCCAGCCACCCAGTGCGTTGTCATTGTCTCGGACGTGACCCTCTGCTCAACCGTTTCTCGCCCTCGTGCCAATTACATTCATTAAACTGAGCTGCTTTCACTTCAGCACCAACTGTAAGGCTACAGAATTTAATTTTTCGTAGTGGCTGCTTAACAGGCAGCTCACCAAATTCCTGAACTTGTGGGCACCGGCCCACGCAAGCAGGGCCCTTGCACCCCGCAGGCCGTGAGCCAGGCCTGTGGGGACCTCTCTCTAGCTGTCCTTCCGCCTCCCTCTTTTACGTGTCTGTCCCCAGGGTTGTAATGACTTCAGCTTGACGGTAAATCTTGACACCTGGTGGAGGGCCCCTCCCCCATTGTTCCTTCTTGAAATTGGTGTGGCCCATCTTGGCCCTTCATTCATCCAGATATATTTTGGGGTTGATTTGTCTGGATCCAAGAAACCCCTGTGGGGCTTTGATGACAATTGCATTGAATTATAGGTTAATTTTAGGAGAAGTGCCATCTCTGTCATATCAGGTCTTCCCATCCACGACCATCATAGTTCTCCATGCATTTAGATCTTCTTTCATGTCTTTGAATAACGTTTTTTATTATCTTTGTGATCGTCATGTGTATCTTCCTTCTCGGCCCAGTTCCTTCTCTCTTCTTCCAGGAGGAGACAGGGAGGGGAACCCCCTCAGGGTTGGGGTGTCTGCAGGGTCTTCCCGTCTCCCTCTGTGCTGAGTGGTGTCAGCAGAGCTCTCGGCCGGCGCCTGCTCCTCTCTGCTCTTTGCAGGGGCTGTTCCACGGTCTCTCGGCCTTTGGTCGGCTGTCCGTCCACTCGCCGTTCCTCTGACCCGTCAGCCTCCTCTCCGTCACCAAGATCTCTCGCCACGTGGGGTCCTGCAGCTTCGCCTTGCCGAGCTCTGGTGGGAATTTGCTCATGTTTATCCTGTTTACTCATGTTAATGGGATTTGCTGTGTTTCTTGAATCTAAAGTTTCATATCTTTCATCAATTCTGCAAAATTCTCCCCCATAGCTCTTCACATACGGCCTCTCCCTCGTTTCTTTCTCTCTCTTCCTTCTCGAACGTTTTTTAGAGCAGACGTCAGAAACATTTTAAGCTTTGTGGGCCAGAGGGTCTCAGTACAGCTACTCAGCTCTGGCTTTCGTGTGAAATCCATCATAGATGACATGCAACCAGCCGGCCATGTTTCAGTAAAGCGTGGTTTACAGGCAGGTGGCGGGCAGACGTGGCCCACTGGCTGTAGTTGGGTGGCCCTGTGTCAGCCTCTGTCATCCGTCCCCAGGCCCCTCACCCTCTCTGTGGGGCATTCAGGGTAATCTTTCCCATCTTCATCTTCCGATCCACTGATTGTCTTATTAGCTACGCCCACTTTGCCGTTGGACTCATCCACGTACCTTGTAATTTCCAAGGTCCTCCTTTTCAGGTCTGTAAGCTTCACCCCTCCTTCCCCCTGCCATCTTATTTTTTCCTTAGAGTTTTGACTCCTTCTTTTGTGTTTTCCATAATCTTCAATGTGCTCCCTTCACAATCTTTTTCACTGGTCGTTGTGTCAGCTCAAATTCTTGGACTCACATTCGACACTCTCCCTCACTCTCGGTGGGTTGTTCCCCTGTAAGCTGGGCTCCAGCAGGACCCCGGGTCGCGGGTTATCCCTTCAGAGAAGCTGTGACAGCACATCTCTGAGGGCCTGGAGTATCGCCAGCCCAGGGCTTATACGCATTTCTCAGCTAGAGGATTTCTAGACCCTGCAGGAGTATAGGCCACGCCCCAGCCTGTGCAAGGCCAGCAGGCAGAGGATTCCCGTGTGTGGACTTCTTCTAGTCTCCCTGCCGCTGATGACGCAGCCTCTTGGGGGCCCCAGCTCCAATCCTGCCTCACCTGGACCCAAGGCCCTGTCTCCTTGCATCAGTCAACACCCCAAACCCCCGAGTCAGAGACGGGGAGCCCCCACCCCGCTCCAGCCCCCTAAGATGCGGTGGATGCAGACACCAGTACTCCACTTGGTGCTGTGTGCCCTCTGCCGTGGTCTGAGTGTCTGCATCCCCCCAAATCCACACGTTGGAAGCTCACCCCCAAGGTGACGGAATTAGGAGGTGGGGGGGCTTCAGGAGGTGACAAGGTCATGAGGGGGCCTCATGAATGGGACTGGTGCCCTCATGCAAGAGACCAGAGAGCTCCCTCACCCTCCTGCCATGTGAGGACACCGTGGAGGACGGCCATCTGCAGCCCAGAGGGGGGATCTCGCCAGAACGCGGCCATGCGGCACCCGGGTCTGGGACTGGCAGCCTCCAGAACTGTGAGGAGCGAGTGTGTGTGGTTATAAGCCCCCGGTCGGTGGTGTTCTGTGACAGCAGCCTGGGACACCCTCTCTGTTTATTATTCCCTTTTTCTCCTGGTGAGCACAGCTCAGCTCTCAGCAATGTCTGTGGTTATTTCTCCAGCATTTCCACGTGTGACTGGTGGGATTTTCAGGTTGACCTTTTCTCCTCAATGCTGCTGCCCGGGACCTCTGTTTGCATCCTGTGCGTCCCGTCTGGGGCCCTCAGCCAGATCCAGACCCCGCTGAAGACCCCTAGGGATAAGGAACCCGCAGCTTCCGACATCACCAGGCCCCCTGCAGGCCAGTGTGGGCTCCGGGCACTCAGCGTGAGCTTCATCCCTGCCCCAGCGGAGGTGCTGAACACCAACATGACCGTGTGCACTCCAGCTGAGGAGGAATGCGCGAGAGAAGACACCAGTCCTGGCAGCGCAGGGGGGTCACCCACCAGGCGGCTGGGCTGGCCGCTCGATAAGGCTGCGAGGAAATCACAACAAAGGAATCCGTGCATCAGACAAAGGAGCTTCCCGGGGACGGCCGTCTCCAAGGCCACAACGAGGCTCTGTGAGCGAGGAACGGGGCCAGGTCTCCGCTGATGACCCGGCAAAGGAGGGCGATCAGCCTGGACGCTGGTGCTGCCTTCAAGGGTCAGGAGAGGGACGGTCACCACGCAGGGGCCTCGGAAAGGATCCGTGAACTGCCCCAGCCTGGGCTGTGCGGTGGACTGAAAGGTGGCCCCCAAAAGACATGTCCACATGCTGAACCCCATAAGCGGAGGGTCTTTGCCGATGTGATTAAGTTCAGGAACCTGAAGGAGATCAGCCCGGATGATCCAGGTGGGCCCTGAACCCGATGGCAGCGTCCTTGGAAGAGAAGAGAAGGGAGAAGACAGACACACAGGGAGCAGGCCGTGGCGACGGAGGCACAGAATGGGCTGATGCAGCCACCACCAAGGGACACCCGGGAGCGCCGGCGTCACCAGAAGCTGGGAGAGGCGGGAAGGAGCCCCCACCCCGAGAGAGGTTGGAGGGAGCGGGGTCCTGCCACGCCTTGACTTCAGACTTCCAGCCTCCAGAGCTGGGAGAGGAGATTTCTGCAGCTTTAATGCCACGGTTCATGACAGTCTCTTACGGCGATCCCCAGACACCAACACAGGGTGCCTCTCAGACAGAGAGCCCCTCGCCGAGCACCAGGACCCGATGCTGCTCTGGGCTCTCGCATGCCCTTCACATGCTGGAGAGCCTGCAGTCCCAGCTGCCCGGGGCTGACCCACACCCCTATTCTGCAGAGGGGAAACCTAGGCTCTCTGAGGTCAGCACCTTGCCCCCGGGGATGTGGCCCTGGGGGACAAGCGGGGTCTGGATCTCAGACCTGCACAGAGCGGTCGGACCCCAGGCGCCCCAGCAGTGAGGGTGGGCACTTGTTCATCCGATTTTGGCTTGCAGGAGTGTCTGGAGCCTGGAGGCAAGGTCAGCCTGCTGAGATGGACACTCAGGGCCAGAGGGAAGGTCTCCGGGGAGGTGAGCCTCCCGCCAGCCCCTCATGGCAGCGCCACCCTCAGGCCTTCCCCGACTGTCGCAGGAAGAGGAAACCCACTGGCCCCGTAGGTGGGCCCTCGGCACCTCATGGGTACTGCCCATGGCTTCCATCAGGACCCTGGCCCATTGCTCACCGCCTCTGAAGCGCCCACATTGGGATGGGGGGAACCTCTGATGGCTCAGGAGGAGCCAGAAATATCCCACCTCACAAACTTCACCCCAAGAGCACGTCCCCGAGGCTGCAGAGGCCCCAGCCCCAAGGATCCTGAAACCCCTGCTCTGGAGTCCTGGTCTTGGGTTCTGGAGCTGCACACATCTCCGGGCCCTTTGTCACCTCCCTGAGGGCCCAGACGTGGCCTTCTCTTCTTGGCCTGCCGGCAAAGGATTCAACCAAGAAGGAGTAGACACAGAGTGGGATGAGAGGATGTGTGTGGTCTGAAACGAGAGCACTGCCCGGAACTCGTGCACGGTCCCGGAACCTCGGCCACATCAGGCCACGGTCACCGCAGCCCGGGCCTTGGCCCCATGGGGCAGGAGGCGGGGTTTCCAGGAGAGGCGGCTTCATACCACGCGATGGGGTCGCCCGCTCCCTCCTCCCGGCCGCACACAATGCTCTCTCTCTGGCTCCGTGTCTATCCCCGAGGGCGATTTGACGTACAGTGAGATGCAGAGACGGAAGGTGCATGTTCCCTGCGTCTGGGGGTTATTTCTGAGCACATAGGATTTCAAACAGCTTCAGTGAGGAAGGGCTAACCTGCAATAAACTGCACACGTTTGAAGTTTGACATAAGGTTGTGCCTGTGACGCCATCACCACAATCACAATAAGAAAACCCTGTTTGCTCCAAGTTGTCATCTCCCGCCCCACCCCGTCTGGGGTGACCCCTGACCTGCCTCTGTCACCTCAGGCTAGTTGCATTAATAGGACACGGAAACACAATCACACCGTGTACCCCTCGTCCTCCGGCTCCCCTGAGCTCCATCTGCGTCTGTGTCAGAGGCCCCTCGGTCCTTGGTGCTGCTCAGTGACACATCATGGAGTGGACGTCCCACAGTCTGTCCACTCACCCACTGAGGGGCATTTGGGCAGTTTGCCGTTTGGGGTTTGCTGTGGCCTGAGTGTTTATGCCTCCCCAGAATTCACATGTTGAAACTTAACCCCTAGTATGATGGTATCAGGAGGCAGGGCCTTTGGGAGGTGACCAGGTCGTGAGGGAGGAGCCCCCACGATGGGATTAGTGTCCTTGTAAAAGGGACCCCACAGAGCTCTAGCACCCCTCCCGCCATGTGAGGACTGAGCGAGAAGACGCCATCCGTGACCCAGGAAGCAGGCTCTCGCCAGACCCTGAGTCAGACGTCCAGCCTCCAGAACTCAGAGAAACAAAGTTCTGCAGATGGTAAACCACCCAATTTATGGAATTTTGTTATGGCAGCCCAGACAGACGAAGACAGGGTGATTCCCAGGAAAGCTGCCGGGAACTTTCACACACGTCTCTGTAAGATGGGCTTCATTGCCCCGGATGAGCACCCCGCTGTAGGAAGACTGGATCGCGAGGTACGTGCACACAAACTCTTTTCCAGGGTGACGGCACCACCTTCCAGCCCCGCAGCCGTGCGGGAGCCCCGTTCCTCCGCATCCTCCCACACTCAGCACCGGCAGCCTCCGCTCTTCGGCCGTCCGACAGGTGTGGGGCGTGTCTCCCTATGGTTTCCAGGTGCGTTTCCCGAAAAAGGGGTGACGTCGAGCATCTCTCCACGTGCGTGGTGGCCATCTGAATGACTGCTTTGGTGACACGTCTGTCCCATTCTTCTGACCATTTTTAGATGGGGTTGTTTGTCATTTTAATGAGAATTCTGGTAATTCTTCATAGATCTGGGACACAAGCCTCTCACCGCAGATGGGCTCTGTGAATGCTCACTCTCAGGCTGAGTCTTCCTTTGGACTTTCTTAGGTTTTTTTTTTTTTTGAGGAAGATTAGCCCTGAGCTCACATCCGTGCCCATCTTCCTCTACTTTATATGTGGGACGCCTACCACAGCATGGCTTACCAAGTTGCGCCATGTCCACACCCAGGATCCGAACCGGGGGTTCACTGAAGCAGAGCGTGCGCACTTAATCGCTGCGCCACCAGACTGCGCCCCTGGACTTTCTTAGTTTTTCTGTGAAGTTTTTGATCCATTTCTAATTATTTTGTGTGTGGTGTGAGGTAGGGGTTGGGGGTCATTTTCCCAGAACCATTTGTTGAAGAGACTTTTCTTTCTCCCACTGAATTACCCTGGCCCCTTGGTCAAAGGTCGGTTGACAAGTGAGGCCACGTCTGCTCTCAGCTCAGCACTGTCGACCTCTGGGACTGTTGTTATATCAAGGCCGAATGTCATTACCGAAGCTTCACGGTAAACGACGTCTTCAGTTGCTGAGTCCTCCAACTTTGTCCTTTTTGTTGTTGTTGTTTCAGGATCATTTGGCCATTCTTTGCTCTTTGCATCTCCATATATGTCCTGGATTCAGCCGGTTAATCTATACACGAAAGCCTGGTGGGGTTTTGTTTGGAATTGCCCTGAACTCGCAGAGCAACCGGGGAGAACTCTCAGCTTAGCAACCGCGAGTCTTTGGATCCACGCGTGTGGTCACGTCTGTGTCTCCGCTTCCCGAAGTCTCAGACTCCTCTCAGCAGCTTTTTGTTATTCGTTTCCTTACAGAGGTCTCACACATCTTTTGTTAAATTGATTTTTACAATTTTGGAGCTTTGGGATGGTATTTTAAATAGAAGTTCAAATTTTATTCTGTAATCGTTTGTCACTGGCATGTGCCCTGTCTGTTGTCCTCTGCCCTGGCTGACGTCCGTATTAGTTGTAGCTGATTTTTGGTAGATTCCATCAGATTTCCTGCACAGTCTGTGTGTAAAAACGGTTTTACTCTTTCCTCCCCAAACTTTCAGCCTTTTATTTCTTTTTCTTGCCTAATTAAACTGCCAGCCCTGCAGGGCCATACTGAACAGCAGTGGCCAGAGCAGGCATCCTTGTCTTGTTCCTGATCGTGGGGGGTGCACCCAGTCCCCCACCACCAAGCGCCATGTTCACTGTGGGTTTCCCTAGATGCCTCCATCAGCTCGAAGAAGTTCACTGTTATTCCGGCCCCGGCGGGACATCTGGTGGCCCCAAGGCCTGTGGATGCCAGGGCCTCTCCTGCTGGCTCTGCTCGGGAAGACACGGCGTGGGTGCTTATCTGTAGGGCCGGCTGCACATCCAGCAGAGCTGACAGTGATGGGCTCCGTCCTTATCTCAGTAATGAAGCCACAGAAGAGGCCATAAATCCCGGGAAATTAAAGTGTCGGCATCTGCCGGGCAGAAATCCCCGCGTCTCCTGCAGCTGCTCTCCGGCCGGGCGAGCGGGCAGGAGCTGGAGGAGGCTCCTTGGAGAGGCCGTGCCATCACAGCCCCCTTGGCCCCACAGCATCCTTCCCAGACTGGCCTGGGGACCTCCCATGTCTAGGGACCCCATCCAAAGGCATCTCCTGTTCCCCAAGGGCCCAGCCTATGGACAGGAAGCCTTACACAGAGACCTTGAGGACCAAGGAGGGACCCTGAGGGGCTGAGCTGCCAGCACAGGTCCAAAACTCAGTCCTGAACTCAGCCCCCCGGCTCCCACCCCCATGAGCCCCCTCCCTTCCAAAGACCCGGGTGTTGAGCTGCTCTCGGCTCAGGGGGACCCCCACTTTGCTGTGAAAGGAGCCCCAGGAGCTCCCTCTTCTGGCACTTTGCCCGTGACTCCAGCCAGACCCTCTGCATGGCCCGGCCCGGCCCTGCTGTCCCCCAAGTTCTCATCCCTGAAAAGCATCCCTAGGGGCCTGACCCCGCCTGGCTCTACCAGACCCAACCTGTGCCCCTGAAGCAGACCCTGCCTCCAAGCTGAGAAGTGTCTTCCCAGGGGCTGGAGGCAGCTGGGCTCTGCAGGCAGGAGCCGAGAACCTCGATTCCCAGCTCCGGCTCTGCATCCCTGCCCCACTCTGTCTGTTTACCCCAGGGACACCTTGATGCCTTTTCCACCCTCGCCACCTAAACTTTCTGCTCTCTGCTGCTGGCAATGCGGAAAGGGCTTGAGAAATTAATTCAGACTAAAATGTCAATGGTTGCTATAGCTCAATACACAGCCCCTCCCAGAAGGATGTGGCCTTTGAAAAGAAAAGTCCAAAATGGGCAGTACTTAACCCACAGGAACGTGCTCATGGAACTTCAGGGGGAAAGGCTGCTCGTGGGGAGGCGAGATTTCTGATGCTCCCACGCTCCAGGCAAGGATGGAACCTCCATCCATCCTCCAGGGGCTGCAGGCCGGGGGGCTCTGTGGTGGTCAGTGGCTGATGAATTTAGCAAGGACCTCCCCACCCCCCCGTATGCCCCGCTGGCAGCTTGGCGGCAGGCAGAGATGCGGTGGAGATAAACAAGGGGTGCTGGGACCCCAGGCAGTGGCAGGTGGCTGAGTGAGGGACCAAGCCAACTGGATGACAGATGTCCCCTTATCACAGCCGCTGCCAGGAACACACTTGTTACAGTGGCAAAAAGATGGGGTTTTCTCTTCCTTCACCTTCTCTGACAACGGTGAGAAGATGCTTTACTCATAAAAAATGGGAAGAAAAAATCCTCACTTCTCTCCTTGCTGTATGGAGCCCAGCAGGCGTCAGAGGGGACGTTATCTCCAGGATTGATGGGGCCGGCTCGGAGCCATTGCTCAGACGGCGTTCACTCCATCAGGGGCCAGAGGGAGCCCTGATGTCTACGGCAGCATGGAGGGGCGAGGAGCCCTGGGCGCTCACCTGGAGATGACAGCAGCAGGTGGACAATGCCGCCCGCCTGGCCCCGCAGCCGATGGCTCTGGGTGGGATCCACATGGTCCTACAGGGTCCCCAGCAGGACCGAGCCCCCTTTGCCCAGGAGTAAACCCACCTCTTGGAGTGGGCTTCTGGGGGAAGCCGACCTGAGGCGGAAGCCACCACGTTGTGGGATTTATTCCCAGGCCCTTTGAACCTGCCTCGCCCACTCAACGCGCCCCTTCTGCTCCAGTACTCCCTGTCTCAGCACACGGCCCCACCCCACTCATTCAGTCTCCTCGCCAGCCCTGGCCAGAGACCTGGGCATGTCCTCATCCTGCAGCCCTGTTAAGACTGTCACCAACAATCCTGAGAACACAGAGGAGGACAGGCTGGTTGGACCTCAGTCTCGGGCTGACCTCACACCTTGACAGACCCCTCCTCACCCTGTGCCCTCAACCAGGCCAACTTCTCCAGGACCTCTTCCCCCTCCCCAGCCTCTGAGCCATCACTTCAATGCCTGACACACTAATTCATACTAAAGTGTTGGTGACCGACCATCAGTGCTGGCTCCACTGGGGGTGCGGGCAGCTCCCTGGAGTGTCCATTTCCACTGGGAATAAGAAGACTTTGCAGCTAGCAGTCGACCCTGGTGGATGAGACTCTCAGACTGGCTGGGAACAAGTTCGGGGGGGGGGGGGTCCTTCCCAGTTATCCTCAGCTGCTGGCAGGTTCTGAGGGGCAGCTCAGTGAGGACAGCTCATGTGTGGAAGGGGCGAAGGGGGCAACCCCAGCGACTGATAGTGTGGGAGTGCCCTCCCCACACCGTGCACAGGCCCTCCTCCCTGGGCGCCGATCTTTGCGACTGGCTGAGAAGCAGGTGCCCAGGAGGCTGTTGGAGGCTGGCAACTTTCCGAGGCCTTATCTGTGGGCCACCTGCCTTTTCAAGACGTCGTCTGCCTCCTGAACCTTAGCCCCTGCGGTGGCTCCTGGGGGGGTGATGTTCCCCCAGGCTCCCACAGGAGGCTGGCACCGCCTGGCACTTTCTGAACCTTGACAAACCAGGGCTGTCTTCCCCTTTCATGTTGTGCTGTGAGCATGGGGGTGACGTTATGGCTTTTTGGGGGCTGGCGTGAGGCCTACTAGCATCATCGTGACCTCAGAGAATGTAGGGTTGGTCCAGGAGCCTGGGGAAATGCCTCTCCGGATGCCTCCCAGGAAACTGGCTGTGAGGGTCACCCTCCAGTGACCTGGAGAGAGGACACACCCCAGCAGGGGCTGGACACCTGGGGCCTCAGAGCCTAAGTGGTTCTGGGAGAAAAGCTGCGTGTCTTCACGCTTGAATACCAAGACATCGAGAGACAGGAGGCAAGGAAAAAGGCAGGTGGCCCCCAGACTCACCAGCTAGGACTCGGTGTTGCACTGGGGGTCCGTCCTGGAGTCCAGACTCTCCATCAGGCCTGGCCCTACCGTCTGCTGGCCGTGAGGGAGAACTCCAATGCCCCAGCCAGGTCTCAGCGGGGCTGGGCGCCATCCTGCGTTCTCCAGGAGAAACCCCGCTGGGGTTGACACATCCTGGGCTGCCTGCCTCACTGCCCCTGGGCGGCCACCTCCCCAGCCCTGCCCCCACACAGGGCGTGTCCTCCTCTCTGCCTCCCTGCAGCCCTCATTGCTCTTCCGGCCTGGAGCACTGACTCGCACAAACACACTCCCGGGGCAGACAGACCCAGGTGCCGCGTGGCCTGAGCGGCCCCATTTCCTTGGGGTAGAACAAGACTTGCTTGGGGTGGCGGGGGGGGGGGGGGGGGCAGGCCTCCTCTGGGGACCAGGCGAGCTGGAAGGCCACCCGGTTGCTTTGGCTCAGGAGCCCCCCAGAGAATGCTGGGAACCCACCTCCCCATGCAGAGTGTGGGCACCCAGGCCCCCGGCTGAGTCCAGCACCGGCGCTACCATGGGCAGATCTGGACAAAGAGAGGAGGATGCTGCCCCCTGGGCCCGGGGGGCCTCAGTTGGACCTCGCCCACCCTCCCGCCCTGAGCCCTGCGGCTGCCCCACACCCCAGCTCCTTCCCCAGCCTCCAGGACGTGGCCACCTGCCAAGAGGCCCTCCCTGGCTCAGCTTCCATCTCCACCCACGGTCCCAGCTGGTCCCTGGAGAGCAGGGTCCCCAGACCAGCAGCAGCACAGCCAGGAGGCTGTACGCACCATCTAGGACTTAGCCAGGAGTTGGCGCTGGCGAGGCCTGAGCAGCCCCACAGTCTGCAAGCCGGAAGGTTCCGGAAGTTGCCACTTTAGGTTGGAATCCTTCTGGCTGCCGGCCCACCCACAGATTCTCTTTTGCTTCAAGGATGTGAGTTGTGGTAACGAGTTGGCTGTTGGGGAACTGGAGGTGGGTGTGTCTTGCCCGGCCCTGGAGATCCTCTGGGACAGTCCCAGCCTTGGCAGGATCAGGCTGTTCCTGGGGACCAGGAGGCTGGCCCTGGTGGGGGGGGGGGGGGGCGGTGACTCTCCCACCCCTACTTCAGGGCAGGAATGAAAGGAACAAGCCTTTCCTACAAATTCTGCTCTCCGCATGTTCTGACCTCACGTCGGAGGTGCTGTCCCTCCGGGCTCTGGCTCAGGTGGCCACTCGTGTCCCTGTGTGTGTCCTGGATCTTCTCTCCAAAGCCCTCAGGCCTGACACCTGGGCCGGGACTGCCCTTGTCAGAAGTCAGCAGACCACCTCTGGGTCTGGGCTTGGGGTCGGGGCCGTGGGAATCTGAAATTCCTTCCAGAGGAAGCAGGTGTCCCGTGAGTGGGGCAGGGACAGTGGGCGTGCTGGGCGGGCTGCGGCAGCCACAGCCCTGGGTGGGCTGGTGGCCTTGGTGAATCGGCAGGGTCTCTCCTGTCGGGTGCGGCTCCCGTCCCTGAAATCATGACCTGCTTAGTCTCCCACAGGCGAGCCAGGGGAAGCTGGTATTAAGTGGAATCAACGTTGCTAAAGCAGGCGATTTACGATAAATGGTGTAGATGCCGTCGCAGCCCCAGAGCCAGGCCCTGGAGGCTGCAGCTGGAGGCTCTGACCTTCATCGTCACAGGTCCCTCAGGAGGAGCCGTGGCAGCTGACAACTTAACCCAGTGAACCATAAAGATAACAAATGTACCTGGGGGTGAATGCATAAAAGGAAACAGGAATCAGAGGTGACCTCGGCCCCCAGCAGGGTCCCTGGCAGCCCTGTGTCCTGCTGACCACTGGCCCCCGGCACCTGGCCCCTCCACAGGCCACTCGGTCGGAACCGCTTGCTCATTTCTCTCCAACAGAGAACAGACGTGAGGTGGGGGCCACCCATGCACAGGGCAGCCCCTGGCTCCCCGAGGAGCCTTCACACAGCCTGCTCTCCGTGCACCCGGCCCCGCCTGGGGGAAGGCTCGATCGTCCTTCAGATGTCACCAGGCAGCTGGTGGCATCTCCTCGAGTGGCCCTGGGTCATGCGCCTGCCTCCCTGGCTCTGTCCCCCTCGTCACCTGCTGCTCTGGGGGTCTCTGCCTGGCTGGATCTGAGCTCCAGCAACCGGTACGTGGGGGTAGGAGGGTCCAGAAGAGACCGGCATGCAGACCGTGTTTTAGGGTCCTCACTCCTCCCACTTGCCTTTTCTGGGCTCTTAGGAGGTGGCTGACTGCCAGGTGAGGTTGGGCGGGCGAGGCCGGGCCTAGAGGAGGCTGGGATCTGGGGGGGCCTGCAGCACTGAACTTTTGGGGCCTCTCCTTGATAAAGGACCCCACTGGGGCCCGGGCCTCGGAAGGGACCCCGTGAGGGCATCTGCCAGACCCAGCCCTTCCTGCAGGCAGAGGGGCCAGCAGAGCTGGGGGGGCAGTGGAGGAAGCGGAGGGGGTGGGGGTGCCGGGGAAGGCGCCTGACATCTGCCCCCAGCCTCCCGCTTTCCCACGGCCCCGTCAAAGTCCTTCTGAAAGCGCCCAGCCGGCCCGGCTCACCCCCCCACTTCCTCACCCCAGCTCAGCCCTCATCCCCCCCCCCAGAGTGTTCTTGCTGGGGGGCTCAGTGGCTCACCCCGCCCGCTGCACAGCGAGGGGCTGCAGCCAGGATTCAGGCTGAAACATGCTGTCCCCTAGGAGGAGGTCCCGCCCGCCACCAGGGAGGCTGAATTCCCACGTGTGCAGCCCTGCGGCCGGCAACGAGGTCTCGGCCCAGCCAGATGCTGCTGCGAGGCGGGCCCCAAGGGGTGGGCGACACCCCAAAGGCTGCAGGCTC
The DNA here is from genome assembly GCF_021613505.1 of Equus quagga. Lineage (NCBI taxonomy): Eukaryota > Metazoa > Chordata > Mammalia > Perissodactyla > Equidae > Equus > Equus quagga. The sequence continues at coordinate 1,058,136 of NC_060273.1, forward strand.
TGCTCCCCCTCGGGCCCACCCCATCCCAGGCAGTGGCTCCTACAAGGCCCGCCCGGCTCCCACGGGCCCGGCTCCAACCCCTCGGGGGAAGGTGGGGGGGCAGGGGTGGCTCAGGCCCTGCGGCAGGTTATTAGGATCGGCCCGTGGCGGTCATTCGGCTAGTACGGCCTCGCTCTCTCCACAACCACTTCCACAGCTTGATGTCGATGAGTCACGCCACACGGTTCGCTGTTCACTCGAGTGTGCAGAGTTTTTCGGGAAATTCTCAGAGTTGTGCAACCATCACCTCCGGCAATTTTTAGAACATTTTCATCACCCTGAAAGGATGGTCCATCCCCACCCCCCTCCCTCCACCCCACAGCAACCTCTCCACTTTCCGTTTCCACGGCTTTGCCTGTTCTGGACGTTTCACACAAATGGCATCACGAGCCGTGTGGCCCCCGGTCAGCGGCTTCTTTCACTGAGCATCACGTCTTCACGGTCCATCCGTGGGGTGCGTCAGAGCTTCCTTCCTTCTTATGGCCGAATAACAGTCCACTGTCTGGGTGGACACGTTCAGTTTGTCCACTCGTCTGTTGCACACGTGGGTTGTGTCCACTTTCGGCTGTTGTGAATCACACTGCTGTGAACGTTCGGGGACGAGTTTCTGTGTGGACATCAGTTGTTGGTTCTCTCGGGTGCATAGTGAGGAGTGGAGCTGCTGGGGGTATGGCAACTCTTTGCTTAACCATTTGAGAGGAGCAGCCAGTTCAATATTACTTTTCAGCCAATGCAAGTTTTATTTGCCGGAGGAGGAAACTTAAGGCTCAGAGACGTCAAGACACTTGTCCAAGGCCACACAGCCCAGAAGTGGCAGAGTTGGGATTTGAACCCAGGCACTGTGGTTGCAGAGCCCAGAAAGGCCTTGAGTGCCTCCCCAGCCACACTCCACCCCCCCACCCCAACCCCCCGCCTCCCCAGGCCCTGCCTCCACCCCACCTCTCAGCAATCTCCAGGGGATGCATACAGAGGCAGAAACTTAAGAATACTTTCGAGCCCTCCTCCCACGAAACCCCTTTCCCACTAAACCATTTTCTAGAGGCCTGAGCCGGCACGTCCCTCCCCCCCCCGAGCATGGTGGCCCAGGCACCCTGTCAGTGCTGGGGAAATGTTCCAAATCAGGGACGTGCAACCCCCTAGGTCCTCCGCCCCCTCATTGGCCTGAGTGCCCCCCAGAGTGTCCTGGGCAGGGAGAGACCCGTCGGGCCGGGGCCCCTTCAAGCGCCTGGTGCCACCCCGTCCCTTTCTGTTCAGAGCATAGCAAGGGTGAGAAGGAGGGCAAGGCAGGGCAAGTGCCGTGTGAAGCGAGGGCGAGGACGTCTAGACACCACCGGAAAACGGTATTTCTAACCCAGCCGTAATAAAATGGAAAGATCCCGCCTCACACTATCACAGGTTTAATCACCTCATATTGAAACTTCTGAAAATCAGTGTTTCTGAGTTAAGACTGGACAACATCTGAAACGCCTTGAGCTCCTGAGTCCGAGGGACAGGGCAAGCCCCCCTGGCCACTCACCAGGACCCCCGTCCCGTGGTGGTGGGTCACCCCTCCCAGCACAGCATGGGGGCTCGTGGCTCCGAGTCCCTCAGGTGCAAGCGCGAGGTCCTTCGGCCATCCAGTCAGCACACATTTATGTGGCACCTACTGTACACCAGGCACCGAGTCAAGGAGCCCACCTGCTCCTGCCCTTGAGGGTCTTGTGGTCCAAAGCCCCACAGAGTCTGTGCCATTGCAGAACGAAGGTCTAGAAGCTTCCGTCTTTCAGGGTCACCTACGACGCTTTCTCCAGCTTTTGGAGCCTGGGGTCTCAAATGAGCCCTGCAGAGGCCACCCTGGCAGCCCCCGCTTTTCCCTCCCCACAGTGACCCACAGTGACCGAGGGGGACCTCAGCTGGCCGGCCTGGGGCCAGGACTGAACCCTCAGAGCCCCCAGTGGGAGAGGTGGGTGGGCAAGCGCCAGCTTGCAGGGTGCTGGCCACGCGGGCAGACACACTCGGGGTGGCCCCCGCCCCAGGTCAACCCTCTTCACCTGGGCATCTGCTATTTCCAAGTGCACTGACCCCGGGGGAGCACCCAGGACCTGCAGAGGGCACCTGGCTCCTCCCTCCCTCCCTCCCTCGCCTCCCACTGCCCGGAGCAGGGCGTCAGCTAAAACACAGGGCACTCAGTGAAATTTGCATTTGAGATGTTAAACAATTTTTTTAGTGTAAGTATGTCCCAAATACTGCATGGGATATACCTATACTGAAAATTCTTCATTGTTTGTCTGAAATTAACTGGGCAACCTGCATTGTTATCTGCTGAATCTGCGGCCCTGTGAGCAGAGCAGATCCCGCCCACTCTGCAGCCAGAGATGGTGGGGACGCCCGAGGCCCAGGGCGCGGTCCCCTCCCTGCCCCTGGCGGAGCACGGCCCTGTGGGGACCCAGGAGGCAGAGGAGCTGGGGCTAAGCTGGGGCGGGGGTGGTGGAGTGGCTTGTCTGGGAGACGGGCAGGGGCAGAGCAGGCTGATTCTGCAAGGGACAGTGTGAAAGACGGACCAGGACACCAAAATACTAAGGAACTGCTGTGCATTACACCAAACTCCATCTTTTAGACACCGGTGTCGCTGGGCGCTGTGAGTTCAAAATAAGAATTTAGAAATCGCCTCCTTTATCTGTTGTTTCGTCCTGGGGGCTGGGGAAAGAACTTCAGCGGGGGCGCCCTGTCGAGCACGGCTGGCTGGGCATCCCTCAGTCTCTGGTGGCCCTTGAGCTGGTGTGACGGCAGAGGAAGCTCCGGCCCAGACAGGTGCGGGTCGGGGAGTGAGGTGCCTGTCACCGGAGGGTGCTCCCCGAGAAGCCAGGCCCAGGCCCCTCCTTGGAGGTGGGAACTCCCCGCAGCACCCGGGGGTGGGGGGCCAGGTCCACTCAGGGTGGCTGGGGGCGATCCAGGCCTGCCGGTCGCCCGGTGAGGGCTGCAGTGTGCGCACGCGCTGCTAGGTGACCGTGTGTCCCCTCTCCAAGCTTCGGTGCAGGTCACCACTCTCACACTCGCCCATTCGCTAGGCGTTTCCCGTCCACCCACCTGGGATGGGCGCGTGCCAAGCGTCACGGGTCCGTGAAGTATAATACTGTGGTGCCCTCGGGAAGCCACAGCGTGGCCAGAGAGCAGACGGGGGCCAGCAGACAACAAGGTAAATGCTGTCGGGGGGAGAGGCTTGACCCAGAGGCCAGACCACTGGGGACTTCGGGGGGGAAGCAGGCCTGTGGAGGGGGCGACGGCTGGAGATGGAAGGAGGAGGCCATGGAGAGGGCAGGAGAAGGGACTGGCGTAGAGCGATCGGCGGGCAGGCGTGGTGGGTGGGGTGGTGAGGGAGGTGCCACAGGTCCTGATGGTGGTGGCCGTGCTGCCCACTGCCCCACGGCCTGGCCCGCCGGCATGGGGGTGGGGAGCCCTAAGTCGGCCTGAACCATGGTCAGTGCCCTGGGCCCCGAGTCTGAGGCCCTCTCCTGGGGGGTCTGGTTTCCACTTCCCGCTGGCTGAACTGACGGGCCGGTTGTCTCCCCCCCGAGATCTTTGTCAAGGAAGAGCTTTGGCCTTAAAAAAAGAGAGGAAATAGCAAAAACAGAAACACATTCTCCAGAGGCCTGGAGGATTAAAAAATACATCTGAACACTCTGTACAGTTTAATTAAACAATTTTAATGCCAATTTCCAAACCGTCCTATGCTTCATCTCGCTCTTCAACGTTCCTCTCCACGAGGATGCATCACTGTCTCCTTGTTCCTAATGCCAGTTACTCATCTCGCGTCTGCACAGGTCTGCTTTCCGTCTCCCTTCCCGCGGGTGAGGCTGTCCCCCTCGTCCAGGTGGTCCCCACGCTGGCCGCATGGGCTCGGGCCTCAGCTGCATTACCGTGAGCCTGAGGGAGGCCCCAGTGCAGCCGGCCACCTGCCGCGCACGCGGGAGTCGGGGAGCATCAGCCCAGGGGACACGGGGCCCTGCGAGGACAATTCTGGCAGGTTCACGGCTCGGTCGGATGGAGTGGAAGATGGTGGGAGGACGTCTCCTTCCAAGACCTTGAGGTGGAAGATGCCCCTCCAGGTGTCAGCGTGGCCCCACCCATCTGTAAAGGGGCCACAGGATGCCTGAGGGCTACAGCCTTTGTCAGGTTACAGACGCTGTCTTTAAAAAATAATGTCTATTTTAAAAACCCATGGCCCTGTCCCTTCTGCAGACATCTGGAGGACAAAGCGTGACAAAGAAGGGTGACAGTCTGTCGCATTTAGAATGACACTCAGCTTTCTCCCTGTGCCACGAGGCCCTGTGGGAAACCCTGCCTAGCCCTCCCTCCCTCACCACCCCACTTCGTGGCTGGCTGACTGAGCGGCGCCCCAGACTCTCTCTGGTTCTTCCCGCTCCTCAGCTCTCTCCTGCCTGACACCGGGCCTTTGCATAGGCTGCTCCGGTTGCTGGGAGAAACCCCTGCTCCTTTTACAGCTGCCTTCTTGTCCTCAAGTAGGTCCCCTGCCTGCGCCCTCCCCGCCCCCCATCCCCCCATCTATCTTGGCTCTCCATGGCACTTAACACAGCTCCTAAGTGCTTTCTTCCTCCATCCACCGGCTTATTTGTGGCTGCCTCCCTGAGGGAATGAAGCTTCAGGGAACCAGGACGGGGCCGGTACGGGTCACCGTGGCTGTATCCTCAGCCTGGCACACTGCCAAGCTCCCACTAATTTTTGTCCAGCGACTCACTCACAGCCCTGGCTAGAAAGAATGTTGGGCTTCACCTTCTCTCTTAAGGAGCAGCAGTGTGGACAGATCAGGGAACCAGGAGACCCCAGCCCAGGACCCTTCTGTGGTTTTGTGTCTGCCCCACCCTTGCAAGCTTCCCCGAGGGGCTGCGTCCTAGGCCTCGGGTTCTCCCGGGCCCCTCTCCTCGGTGGCTGGGGCCCTAATTCCTCTGTGAGGACCTTTGTTACCGGCTGCTGCCCCTCACTGCTAAGGAAGAGTGTGAAAATAGAGTTAACTGTTTTTCCTTTCTTGAAAAGTTCACTTGCACAAAAAGAGGTGCTGCTGAGCGGTGCGGGGCCTGCCCCCAAGCTGCTGTGGCCTCACCTCCCAGCACCTTCCTCGCCCCAGGGGCCCAGCAGGCGGGGAGCAGGGCACAGCTGCCTCCCCAGCCCCCCTTCCACCCTGCACAGCGAGTCCCCACATCACGGCTGTGCTCCCCCCACTGCCAGCCTGGAGGTGCAGAAGCCCAGGCTGGCAGCGGGCTTGCCAGAGCCTCTCCATGTCCGGGGGTTCTAAGGGGGACCCTCACCCACTCACCCACCCCCAGCAGCTCGTGAGACACCAAACCCTGGGAGCCAGCATGTGAGGAGCAGCTACTCAGCTCTTTGTCCAGCGAAAGGGGGGTCTCCCCTCCACCCTGAGGGTGGGCCTGGAAGCATCCAGGGAGAGGCCCCTCCTGGGCTGCAATCTCTGCTCAGCCCCTGCTGGTCCGGGTGTGGGGAGGTGCACACCCTGCCAGTTCAAGGATGACACAGACTGGTGGTGCTGGGGAAGTCAAAAGCTGTCAGAGCCTCAGGGTCTCAGGCGTCACTGGGGGCACAGGGGTGGGGAAGAGTCAGGAGCCAGGCCCCAGCCCCCGCTCTGCTGACACCTAGAAGGGCAGGGACCCCCTCCCCCGGGGACACGTGCCGCTATCCCTGGCGTCTCAAGCAGGGGCTCGCTGGCTGGGGGTGGGAGGTCCCTCTGTGGGCCTGGTGGGGGCCTTCCCCCGCTGATCCAGGCCCTGAGGTGCTGCCCCTGTCGGGGGAGTGAGCCCCACGAGGACTTCGCCATGGAGGGACCCCTGGAACACCCCTGAGCCGTCCCTCGCGCGTCTCGGTGTGAGCGGGGGCTTCAGGAGGGCCCAGCCCCCTCCCCAGGGTCCCACAGGTCTCCACCCAGGAGGGGGCTGGGCACAGGGCAAGTTGGCAGAAACTGCCGCCTGTGTGTGTATGTGTGTGTGCGTGTATGTGTGTGTGTGCGTGTATGTGTGTGCGCGCGTGTGCGTGTGAGATGCAGATGCAGGAGCACCCAGAATCCCACCCACAGATGGAGCAGCGCATCACACGGGCACGGTCACACGCAGGACACACTCGCGGGGGGAGGGGCTCGCGCTCCCGCCGCCGCGCGCCGCCCACGCCCGCCGGCCCCGCCCCCTCGGCGACCCCGGCCCTCGGCGTGGTAGGGGCGGGGGCGGCGCGCCGGCGGGAGGGGGAGGGGAGGGCCGCCTCCGCCGCTCGGGCCGCCCCCGCAGTTGGGGGCGGGGAGGACGTTGGCGGCGCTCCCCCGCCCCCAGCCAAAGCTCTCCGCGAGCGCCCCCTGGCGCCCCGCGCGCCCGGCAGAGGGAGGGTGGGGGCGCGGCGGGGGGCGCGGCGGGGGCGCGGGCGGGGCCCAGCTCCGCCCTCCGGGGCCTGGGGGGCGGGGCACCCTCCGCGCCCGGGGAGGGGTCTCCGGCGCGCGCGCCTTTGAGCTCCGAGCGGCCCTCCCGGCGCCCCCCGGCCGTCCCCGCGGGGGCGCCCCCGACCCGCGCTCGGCGCCCCCCTTCCCCGGGCTGGCCCCGCCCCC